>NC_089590.1:53654537-53884194 GCF_019320115.1 Miscanthus floridulus | reverse complement strand
AGATAAGAACACCAAGCTGCAGCGACTCGCGCGGTGAGGAAACGACAGCAGAGAGTACAGTCCCGCACGAAACAAGAGAGCCGAAGACCTCAAGGCGAACTGTTGCGGCCGCCCCCGCCAGACGCGAGGCACACACAGGCGGTACCGTAGTACTCGCGCGAGTCTGCAGTCCTCCCTCCATTCCCAAGGTACGCTAGCTGTTTGCTCCGTTCCATCTCCAGGCTACACCGTGACCAACAGATCGATCATGATGAGGAGCACGCTATGCTAGCTTGCTCGATCTCGGATCCACGCGTCGATCAAACACATTTGATCAGACTGCAGTTGATCATTGATGATTTCACTTCAATGAACATAAAAAACAGTGATGTCCATCATAAAAAGAAAGATCTTATAGGTTTGGTCAAAATAGTTAGCACTTTCGCTAACTTTCTTGTATTTGTTTATGGTTAATAAAGTGCTGGGAAGCAATGCTCCATGATTTCAGTTAAAAAACTATGATAATTTGACCAAGTTCATATAGAGAAAAATATCATCACTTATCATACTAAATAGATTATACTGTGAAATTATATTACATGATAATAAACTGAATGATACTAATTTGATATCATAAATAGCAAAGTATTTTTTTATAAATTTGATCAAACTTAAAACAATTTAATTTTGACTAAACAATATAAGGTACTTTTTAGCCAATGGGGTACATTATTGCATATATGTTAGTTTATCATTATTGCGTTTCTATGTATACGGCGGAGCACCGCCGCCCTCGTTCGCCCTAGGGTTTAGGGTTTATACGGTGGAGCACCGCCGCCCTCGTTCGCCCTAGGGTTTAGGCCGGTTCCGCTGCCCTCGTTCGATCATTTTTGGCATGTTGGTTGTGAACCATCTTCGGGAGTAATTCTCTCTGGTTATATTAGCAATAAGACACATATACTTACATTTCATAATGACTTATACTTACATTATCAGCATAGAATTTTCTCATATGATGAATGACTACATGGTTCACATGGTTTATACGTCATTTGTATTCATATGCATGTATATATACGTCGCGGAAGCACCGCCGCCCTCGTTCACACCATGCGTTTCTATGTATACGGCGGAGCACCGCCGCCCTCGTTCACCCATGTGTACAGACATATATACGGCGGAGTGGAGCACCGCCACTCTTGTCACACCGCCCTTTCTCATGGCCTAGTTGATCAACATTCGTATTATCGTTATCGTTAATGCTAAACAATCACACCAGGGCGAACCGCGCTGTTGATGTCACCGACGTGGTTCACCCTAGTCACCGACGCAATTTGCCCTCGGCCGTTTATGTATAGCCCTAATTCGCCCTAGTACCAACGTAGTTCGCCCTAGTGTGGCGAATTGCATCCGTGACCGAGGGGCAAGATTTAATAATGCATATTGTTCGTAGATTTTTATGCATGTAAGCAAAGATTTGACGTACTATATATTGGTTTTGTTTTTTGAAGCTAGATGGCCGACCCGAGAAACATGGATGAGGAGGAGTTGATGATGAATTTGATCAACACTGGCACTCAAGTTGCCGGCGATGATGGTGCTAAAAATAACGTGCAAGAGGATGCAGATGACGGGAGTCAGTACTTAGCTCTTGAACAAAATGAGCAACAACATATTAGCCAAGTATATATTTTTTATTATTAGCTATATATATTATCATATGTCTTATGTGTTCTCATGACATTAAAAATAATGTTTATGTTTTGTAGCCCTCTGGATCGACATCAACAACTACAACAAAGAGTAAAAATGTTTGAGGTCCCAAAAAGCCATTGGAGGGCCGCTTTATCATCTCGGAGTTCAATGTGGATATAGGAGAACCGGGGGGGCCAAATAAAATGAAATTTGTGCACCACTGTGGTTACCTTGTACGGGACCAGCTCCCGATTAGTACCCGTGAATGGAAGAAGAAGACCAATGCTCCTCATATCAGTTTTGTCTTCGATCGTGACAAGGCGTTAATTTAGAAAGATGTCTTGGTACATTTCATGCTCTAAACAGATGGTTATGATGATATAATAGATGGTGATGAATTAAAGGAGCAAGTTAGGGATTGGGCAATGAAGAAGATAGCCACCCAGTTTCAGACTTGGAAGAAACACCTATACACGACGTATGTGAAGAAGAACATAGCACCAGATTTTACTGTCCTAGGCCCGATCTCAAAGCAGAGGCCCTATTAGGATGAGTTTGTATAGTACAAGACTTCGGAAGAGGGTGTGAGTCGGGTGATAAAGAACCAACGTAATGCCCAATAGAAGACATACCACCATACCTTGGGATCAGGTGGCTACCCAACTGCCATTAAGAAGTGGAACAAAATGGAAGCAGACCTTCTTGCTAAGGGTATCAGACCAGAATCACTCGAGTGGGGGAGAACGTGCAAAGAATTGGTTTTTCGCTCATAGGGGAACACTAGACCAGGAGACAGGGAAGTGCATTTATGGCGCAAGACTGCAAGAAGCAGCAGAAAGATTGTTTTATGCTCAGAGAGCTACTGCTAGTGGTGCGTTTAGGCCCAACAGAGAGAAGGATGAGCTGACATACGCTATCGGGACTATTGAACATGGTGGCCAAACTAGAGGCAAAGGAAGTGTCTCGTGGGAGCATGGATTCCCTCAGGACAGACCTTCCTACAGAAGTCGCCAGAGAAAGAAGGAAGAAGAGGCACAGCGGCTCCAGAGGTTGGAGGAAGCGGTGCGTGAAGCACAGGAGTGGGAAAAAAAACCTTAAAGCGAGAATGCAGGAGGAAATCAGAAGGCAAGTGCAAATAGCAGTGAGTGCAAGCAAGCAGGCATCAGAGCCAGGAATCAACATTAGCTAATCTGTTCAGTTGAAAAGCAGCTGCGCTTCCACGGAGATACCAAATCAAGGGGACACAGGACTGCGCTTCCCTGTGGATGATGTCACTGAACCTTGTACAACGTGTGAGCTACACATTCTGAAGGAGAATTCCACAATCAAGGTGGCTATCGGTCTTGTTAATCCTATCGACCGAACCAAGACACCAAGGATTCATGAGAATATAATCCAAGAAGGATATGCTACCATCTCGGTAGATAAAGCTGAAAAAGGTTTTAGTGATTTGCCTCTTGACATTCCTGGAGGTGATGGCGAGAAGACTCTAGGAGAAGCGGAGAAGACATTCATTCTATGGCGCAAGCGCTACATCATCATTCCAGGGATGTCGGCTCCACCTCCTCCTGAACTACCTCACCATAGGTACGTGCGGATGAAAACACTACATCATTAATTTGTATTGGCTTAAATAATTAATAATCTACTCATAATAATATGTCATTCCTTTTTTGTAGCAGATCCTCCCCCAACCTAAATCCAATTGTTCAATCGCCAGATCATCATAGTGCTCTATACGATGACATTGTGTTGGAAGACGAGGCTGCATCCACACCATCTCCAAGGAGGTCTCCAACGCCACAGCCGCCACCTCCAAGGAGGTCTCCAACGCCGCTACCAACACCTCCAAGGAGGTCTCCAACGCCTCCCCCGCCCCCGCCTACCAAGAAGCCTAGCAAGAGGCCAGCCCCTCAAACAAAGAACCAGTCCCCGCCTGCAAAGAAAGCCACCGTGAAACCAAGGGTTATTCCCAAAATAATATCTGAAGAGAAGGAAGAAGGAACTGATGCATATAAAAAAGACATGTCTAGATTCTATGACAAACTTAAAATGAATCAAGAAGCAAGGAGAAACCTGGAGAAACCGTACTTCTTCGTAGCTCCAGATATTCTAAGAAAAAAGGTGACTTCTTACCAGCAACAACAGCGGGAATCTCGTAAGCCGTCCAATCAACGTTATCGGACTATGACCGCACTCTCACCAAGTCAATTGAGGCGGCACAGAAAAAGAAGCGGGCAGGGAAAGGAGTTGCCCAACTCGGACAACAAGCGCACCAATCAATCCCCCCGCTAGTTGTTGGTAATGAATATGGTTCGAATTTAGGATTAATGCATCAGGCAAACATACTTCCGGATGTCGATTTGGATCACCTTGGTGAATTTCTTGATGAGACTGGTCTCGACCTTTACCAGATGTTTGGTGATGAAAACATTGAGAGTGCGGTGGAGGTTGATATTGGGAAGAAAAAATTTATACTAGGCTAGAGTCTATACAACCCTCAAGCCTTATCTGATCTGGGGACGCAAATGTACCTGCTAAACAAGTGGTACATGCAGGCGTCTACCAGTGGAGACTTCTGTGTTGGTGTCAGAATTAGAGACGAACATTGGTTCCGTGGCGATGATGTTATGTATGTTGACTTTGTAGAATTTCATCAACTATGCTACCTGACCTCTCTAGATAAAGTTATCATTAGCTGCTATTGCCTGTAAGTAATAATTCTTTCGATCTATTATTAAACTCATCATATGTGTGTATATGCATATAAATTATCCTAACAAGTACTATATATATGCAGATTTACAATGACAGAGCTCAGAAAGGAAGTCTGCAATAAAATTGGTTTTATTGATCCCCATATAGTATTCAAAGACCCAATTACTTCAAAGACTAATTGGAAGAATGAGTCAGAGAGTAACCTCATGAACTTCTTAGTGAACCAACGCCACAAGAAGGATATACTCTTTCCCTATAACTTCAAGTGAGTGTTAATCATGTCGATCATCCTTAATGGCTCATATGTTGATTCTAGTTAATTAATGAGTGTTATGCGTTATATCCTATAAACACATGCAGCAATCACTGGATATTGATGAACATCGATTTGGTGAAAAGTCACTTGATAATCTATGACTCGATGAGAAAACCACAACAAGACTACCAAGATATGATAGATATTATTCAGAGGTAATTTTAGGATCTCTAGCAACTATATATACACACAAACATGATGATTAACTATATCTGATGATGTGGCAAATTTTTTATTGGGCAGTGTTTGGAAAACCTTTATTGAGAAGCAACACATGGAAAAATGCAAAGCGCCACTGAATGTGATCCCTTTGAAAGTAAGTCCCCTGAATCGCATCATCTTTATTAATTAAACATATAGCTTTCACCGGATCACCAGATTGGATGACAAATCTTTTTCTCGTAAAGTGGTGTCTGAGGCAGGAACAGGGGAACAACTACTATGGTTACTATGTTTGCAAGTTTATCAAGGTGCTCTCCCAAAAAACTCCTACAGAGAGACTCAAAGTACGTTAAAAATACACTATATATTCATTTAATTATTATTATTGATTGTGTTACTATGTCTTTATATATATATGTACATATATTAATTTATTTTTCTTTAATTCAAACCTGTAGACTCGATGGTTGGAGGAAAAGGTCATACGACAAGACCAAATCAAAGCAATTCAAGAGTCTATAACCGGATTTTTTAATGAGCAGGTCATCGATTCCAAGGGCGAGTTCTACTTCGACCCAACACTGCCATTGAAGCCAAGCTAGAGGATGAGAGGAAACTTTTTATGTCACAACAACTGTAATGCAATCTTTTGTAATATATGCACATGAAATAATATAATGTAAAATACACATATGCATGCATGCATGTAAATATATATATGATGCATGCATATATATATTTCTATGCTTGAATTGTGTGATTTAATACGTTCATTATGCTTGAACCGAAACATACTATACGCGCGTATAAATGTATAATTAGCAGCGTACAATACGACTTCGAAAACCTATTTTGAAAAGAAAACAAAAAAATGAAAAGAAAAGAAAAAAGAAAAAAAACCTTTAGTCCCGATTCGTATTACCAACCGGGACTAAAGGTGTCGGCCATCGTGGCATGTCAAGAGGCACCTTTAGTCCCGGTTGGTGTTACCCACCGGGACTAAAGGACCCCCCTTTAGTCCCGGATGCTTGCTCCCGGGTGGGGAACCGGGACTAGAGGGGGTTCCCCACCGGAAGTAAAGCTCGGTTCTCTACCAGTGATGGAGGCTTTGTCATAGTTTGGTAACGACGCAAACAACACGAACCAATCCAAACACTACCTACGCTCTTCAATGTAAGGTGAGTTTAATCTCAAAATTCAAACAATACTGTCATTTTTTATGAAAATTTTTGCATCTGTCCCAGAATAATAAACATATTTTGTATAGGAGCAATCGAATTTTACAATCTTTGACTAACAATCAGTCAAATTATATATAAGTTTCACATAAAACTTGCATCAATCGAGATTTAAATTCTAATGTAGCAGAACAGATGATCCAGCAACTAAATGTTCTATTGCAATGCATGAGCATGTATGTTAGTAACGCTCTGGCAAGGCTTGTGCTTTTCCAAAAAAAAAAATTGGTGAAGCGAGAAATGACCACATCTTTTGCGGCTTCTGCTTTTACGTGAAAATGGCTTTGACTTCACCGTTTTTTACTTGGTTTTGGTTTCATAAGTTGCATGTGCATGTTTGGGGGGGCTTTTGATTGAGGGCATGTTCCGTAGGGCTTCTTTTGACTCTGGCTGCTTCGGAGGAGCCAAAATCAGGGAAGCCAGTTTTCTAGCTTCACTGACTCTAGTTCATTTCTAGAAGAGAGAGAAAAACAGGTCCTTATAGAATAATAAAGAGTATTTTCTAGACGACAAAACTGTTTGAGAGGAGTCTTCCCAAACAGGACGTACTGCTTTGTTCACTTCCAAAATTTACCAAGCCAAAGATTTGACAAGCCATGATTTTTGCTAGTATTTGGTTTAATATCAAAACTTGTCAATCTCTCACATTTGGCTTGCAAAATCTATGATAAAATTTTTGCCCAACTTTTAGTTGCCAAATTTTTGGCATGACAAATTTTGGTTGCAAATCAAGCAAGTAATGTCGGCTTTGAAGCTTCAACAAAAAAAAACACCAGAAATTGTCTAATTTGTAAAACAAGCCATTAGAGCGTGTTGGAGTAATATAATGCATATTTGGGCCTGCCGACGTGGGCTTTGGGCTTGCAGCCTTTACATTCTCAAAACAATCTCCTGGTGCACCAAACAATGCAGAGAGCCAGCGACGCACCAGAGCCACATGCATCCAGTATTACTACCCCTGACTCTATAGCAACTCCTTTTGTAAAAGTGCCCCCATAAATATTTCCTCTATCTCAAAAATAATGTATTTATAGTTTTACAGAAAGTTGATTCATCATAATTTTGATTAAATCTAAAAAATCTTATATTTATGACATCAAATAATAATAATTTGATTCGTTATGATTTTTCATAATATATCTATATTTGGAATTATAAATGTTAATCTTAAGAAAATGCTTTGATTCGGTTCTAGATTTTCTTTTTGAACGGAGGTAGTTTGTAGAATGTAGCTACCTCCCAGGTCCAGCTGGACGAAGGAACAATTTCGGGATTGCAGTCTGATTAGGAAGCTTATTACAGGTCAGTCCGGAAAACATTCCGCAACTGGACAATCCACCTTTTTCAGTCCCTGTCTCCCTCAGTGATCGGTACCTCTAGTTTCTTCAGGAAAGGCCGAGACTAATCTGCAAATCACTATTTTTCTTTTTATTTCCCCTTTAGAAAGCGAGGAATCATGCACTTAGAGTACTATATGTTCGTCCTAAAAACATTAGGATGTATGTATTGTCAAAGGTATAGTCAGACGTACTCCCTCGGAATAAACTGCTGTTAAACTCTGTTGAGAAAGAGAATGAATATTTGTGGGGTCCAACTCCAACATAGGACTAGCCAGCTGACCGTTGGCACGTTTCTGGCTACCATCAGCCTGTTCGGGAGGCCGTATCGTATCGTGGATTATTTACTGTTGGCTGGTTTGGTGTGAGAGAAAAACACTGTTCCCGGCTGGAAATTTACGATCGTTTACGAGCAAGCGAACAGGCTGCACCAACGGTCAGCCTGTTCGGTTGGCTGGTTCGTATTGTTGCTGTACTGCTGGTTGGTTTGTGTGAGAGAAAAATACTGTTCTGGCTGGAAATTTACTATCATTTACGACCAGCCACAGCCAAACGAACATGCTATGTATGTGTGTGATTTTTTTTAGATTGGTTTATTTTACTCAGCTTATCTTATGATACCAATACCATGGAACAACTTCATCCTTCACCATCTGAAGAAATATTTGTTGTTGGTGAGGCTGAATGATTTGGTAACAACATCTGCATACATTTCGGATACGGAGAGGAGCCGATCACAAGCATGGTCAAGCACTCAAACTTATACAGATACCTACACCGTCCTTCTCAAGAAGACATAGGAGTATCTTCAGGAGCTTTTCTAAATCTTACTTTATAAATTATTATTTGGAGAGTTATTGGCATAAAAACGTTTTTATATCTTTTCATCCTCTAATAATTTTTCTATATTCCATACGCACTCTGTAGAATCATTCTCGTCTTCTATTTTTGACATGCAAAAAATTCAGAATAAAATATGGCTATATTTAGATGACTAGACAAGTTGTTCAAGGATACGGAGAGTTGCTCTAAGAAGGAAAAAACAAAAACGACCTTGTCCAGTTGTCCTCCCAACACACGCCATTTTTCTCCTCGAGTGATCTAGCCAGGCAGCCACCACTCGCCAGGTGCTTCAAATAGTCGCCCCGGCCCCCCGCCCCCCGGAGAGGCAGGCACACGCAAGTACGCAACCAGTCCCCTTCGCCGTTCGTTCATCCCTCCGATCCGCAAGAGGATTAGGAATTTAGGATCGGGCACCGGCCGGCGGAGCCCGATCGACGACCTGCTCGGCCCACCCGCCCGGCGATCGATCGATCGATGGCGCTCGGCGAGGGCGGGGATCACGGCCCCGCCACCCTGCCCCTCATCGCGGACCAGGCGAAACATGGCGGCGGCGGCGGCATCGTCCGAAGCGGTGAGCCCCCCTCTCCCCTCCTCTATGTTGGTGTCCGTGTCCGCCCGCCATTGGAGGCGGATCAGACGTATCCCGCGTCGCGAACGGGCTGACGGAACCGGCGGTTTGTGTACGGGGTGCATGCAGGGAGCATGTGGACGGCGGCGGCGCACGTGATCACGGCGGTGATCGGGTCCGGCGTGCTGTCGCTAGCGTGGAGCATCGCGCAGCTGGGGTGGGTGGCCGGCCCGGCCGCCATGCTCGTCTTCGCGGCCGTGACGGCGCTCCAGTCCACGCTCTTCGCTGACTGCTACCGGTCGCCGGACCCCGAGCACGGCCCGCACCGCAACCGCACCTACGCCAAAGCCGTCGACCGCAACCTTGGTACGTGTCGTGTCGTGTCCCCCCCTCCCTTTCTCTGTTTCTGTTTACATAGAAAGACAGAGTCAGTCTACTGCTCAAGTTCCTCAAAAATGGTCGTCTGTCTACTATACTTTGTGTGTCTTCTCATACACAGCATTAGAGACGCAGTAAACAGGTAGGCACTGTTTGAGTTAGACGTGACTGATTGAATCTGTACCAAATCCCCTTCACAACCCACTCTAATGAGCTGGTGGAATAAGTTAAACCTGAAAGCCTCCAATGTTCCTGAGGCTGTTTTTTTTTTAATAAAACAGGAGGGGGGTTTTAGCCCCTACTGAATTCCTGAGGCTGTTGGCTGCCGAGCATAGGAAATCGCCAAGCCAGACTGGGAAATTTGATTGCTCGTATGAGGAAACTCGCATTCGCCTGTGGGAAAGGGGGAGCTAGCTGCTCTCAGCCACAGGTCGTGACGGCGACACCCGCAGCAGATAGATAGAGACGGAAACGGGCACGAGGAGGAGATGAGTGCAGCGCCGCCACTGGAACGCGGGAAGGGTCGCGAACCCCGTGGCGACAACTGTACGGCTCGACCAAACTGGCAAACTCGTGTGGCTGGCAGTGTGTCCGTGGACGAGTTGGCGTTCGGAGCCCGCGAAAGCGCAGGCGACACCTGGCTCTGCCTCTGGCGAGTAGTCTGTTCGAGTCCGACACGACTGAACTAACCAACTCCCGGCTTGGATGTCCGAGCGCACTCGTCAAAAGTGCCATCTGGACGGCGACGTCAGCGGTGCTTTCTTTCGCCGATTGGACGGGAAGCCTTTGTTTTTTTAGGGTGGGAGGGAATATTAGGATTTACACTAGTTTAACAGTTCATATATCATGTGCACATAGTGTGTAAATAGTAAGTCCAGTGAGATTAATAGGTGCACAATGTTCTGTCTAAACGTCGATGAATAGAACTCCAGTGAGTTTAATAGGTGCACAGCGTGTACACCTACGAAATGCAATCAATTTACGGCAAATGACGTTTTAAGCGGGGACAGTTCACCACACGATTGGTAAAATATTTTTGGTCGCTAGTATATATATAAAAAAAAAAGGACCGCTGCTGTATTGGCAAGGATCCATCCCTGTCAACTTAGCACTAGTGACCTGTAACAGAGACTAGAGAGGCTTAGGTGTACCAATTATGAAAGCGCTTGACGCAGACACATGCATCTCGACTCCTCTCTTCTGTTTCACAATCAGGTTGCCTGTTTTTTTTTCCTCTCTTTCTATTTCTATCTTTGAGGAGGTGCATCATTGCCTGTACTGTCGTTGTTCAGTACAGTAGTACATCCCCTGCGATTTCCTAACTAATCCTAACAATGAAACGCCCCTGACAGGTAGCAGCAGCTCGTGGATGTGCATGCTGCTGCAGCACACGGCCCTGTTCGGCTACGGCATCGCCTACACCATCACGGCCTCCATCAGCTGCAGGTACGCCGCTTGCGTCCTCTTCTACCAAGACATGTTTGCACGTGTTTTGCTATTGTCCGAGACTCGAGACCACCACGTCGAGCGCGTGATTCTGTGGTGGGGCCGTAACGTTGCCGGACCGCCGCACGTGGCCAGGCTGGGCCGACGATGCGACAACGCCTGCGCGATTAGCGAGCAGCGAGTAGCGGCGCGGGCGGGTGGGCTGTATTTCATCGACGCACCAGACCCCGAACGTTCCGGCGCAATGGGCCGATCCCACCATGGGCCAAAAGCCGGCGTGCCCTAACCGGGAGTCCGGGACCTTGGGTTTGATTTTTTCCCTTTCTTTCTTTTTTTAGCAAACATACCTGCCCAGTAACATGCCAAATCAAATCTAAGTTAAGCATCATCTTTCCCGCCTCCTTTAGACGAAAGCTAATGTGGCACATTTTCGTCCATGATGGTTCTAAATTCTAATGAGGAATCTTATATGTTTCCCACCTATATATCTCATTCATCATTTTTGACCGTAGCAGGGGAATCCTCTACCTATTTTTTTTAATTAAATGAAAGAATACAAGCTAGCATTTACAACAGCTAAGAAAGAAAAGAAATACAAGGCAGCGAGGCCCAAAGAAAAAGAGGAGAATACTCTCTACTCTCCCGTTAATTATTCCATTACTATATTCCCTATATATCCATGAATCCATCCAACCATCGAGCTCGAGCTCTTCCACTTTGCAATCCATCTCCATCATCGTGGGCTGCCCAAGCAGCATCGTTGCGGTTGCGGTATCTACAGAGAGTACGTCTAGAGACTGAACTCCAAAGATGTTGGTACACTTGAGTGAATTGAGAAGGCCATTGCCTCGCTGGTGCCGCTGCCTGTCGATGCCAATGCCCATGTAGCAGCGTGCATTATCATAACCATGCTATGCTACAGAAGTAGAGAGGAAAAACACAGCACGACTTGTCTCCGCATTGTCATGGTCTGTTTAATGGGTAATGAGCTATGGAATGTGTCACGGAGAGTAGTTCTCTTGAACTACGCGCGAGAGGACTAGCAAGTCAAAAAGGCAGCTCGAAGAGCGCGACATGGAATTCTTCTTTTCACCCTCAACAATTCTAGTAGTGTTCAATAAGCATCTCACTGCTGGGCTGGCTGAATTTTCAGTCTGCAGGGGGCGGTGCTGATGAACCCACGCACCATTGCAATTCAATCCACTATGGAGCTTAGTCTGTAGCATCAAGAGGCCAATACGGATTTGGCTCGATGCCGGTCCTCGTGATAAAAGAAAGGAATCAAAATGGTCCAGAATATCCACAAAAAAAAGGGTGACAAAAACCTCCACGACAGCAACTCTTCTTCGATACCGTCGGGCAATGGCAACCGTACTCGTCAAAAAAGGAGGGAGGCGCCTTCGGTCACTGGTTTCAAAATCGATCACAAATTGTTTTCGAAACTTTTGCTTTGTTGTTAGCCCCACTGCTTTAATATCTGGTCTATGTTATCACAGTATATTTATAGCATTATTACTGGATGTTATACCTAAGAATAGTTTTATAACATCTGAAATTTACTAAGAACGCGTATTCCTTCCGGCTCCAGCTCTAGTACTAGCGGAGCCAGGAATGCTAGGTTCACATGGCTCTCTTCTCCAACAGGCAAAATCATATCATAGCCGTTTTATCCTACAGTTCTGCACAGCTTTGAACAAGCTGATTGAAAGAAGGCCCATCAGAGGGGCCCTAATAATCAACGTGCAAACAAGTCGTTTTTGTTCGTCCAGAACCTATTTAAGCCTACCAGAATAGCAAATGTTGGGCGCTATTATTGTCACTTTCGTAGTGGTCGTACGGAGCAGGTTTGCAAGTTTCCAATTCCGCAACTTTGGATGGAGAGATTCTAGCCGCCTACTACTGGACTAGTGGCAGGGCCGCAGGGTAAAATAAGGCGCCAATGATGGGGGATGGGTTGGGCCTGGGCGGCCACTGATTTGCCCGAGTGGAAGCCGCACCATGTCATGGCAAATAAAAGTCGGGAACGTGCCGTTTCTGCTCCTGTAGCAGCTATCCGCGCGCCATAGATCACGCAGCACGACTCCGTCGCGGCGTCGACCGGATCCCTGCCGGTGGAAGACATGTGCCCCCACGTGCTGCAGAGGGCAGCAGGCTTATATCTCTCGCCAATGCCCAATGCCCAATGCCCACCAGTTCTTGCTCCGTGGCACCTTGAGCGAAATGATTTTTTTGTTGAGAAATCAGTAGGGATTTGGAGTTTTGGATTTTTCCTGTATGACTACGCATGCCACGGAACACGCATGGAATACAGATGTACAATTATTGAACTGTACTATAGTCCTCTTGCATCGCCAGACGCAAATGCAGTATCTCCCCGGTGCGGTGAGGCGCTAGTACCATGCGGGGCCGTGGCCCAAAGCGGCGTGCATTTGTATTGGCTCGTAGCGCGCTTCGCGAGCAGATCGCAGACGTACTGCTTCCTTTCCACTTCCCAGTGCGGGGCCGTGAAATTTTTGTATTTTAGTATTTTTAAAACATTTTTTACAAAAAGATCTATGCCAAAATATTTGCTGAAAGTAGATCATTTTTTAGGCGTCTTAGAACATGACGCCAAGGTACGAGGGTCGGCGTCGACTGACACGACGCCGAGGTCTTGCCACATCACGGACGACCGCGGTCGACGGCGACACGGTGGTGCATGGGGTCCGACACGTCGGCGTTGTGTCAGCCAACGCCACAGGCCCAATCTCGGCGCGGTGGGACTACACGCCGAGATATTGGCACCATCCGGCGCGCGGCCCAGGCGGCCGAACAACGCTTCGTGGCCCAATAGCTCGACGCGGGGTCACTTAACGCCGAGCCACCAGACTCGGCGTGGCCCGACTCAATGCCGAGGTCTGGACTCTTGAAGCCGCGCCGCGGCCCCCCTTCTTCTTCCTCCCTCCATTCTGAAAGCGCTGGCTCTCTGTCTCCCAAATCCCCCCACGGCCCCCACGAAACCCTAACCCCCAAATGCGACCCTAGGTGCCCGGATCTCGTCTCCCGAAGCTTCCTCGAGGTAATGGTCCCTTTCCTCCTCCAATCTATCCGTGTAGATGTGCTTGCATTATCTCTAATCATGTGGAATCATGGGTGTATGGTGTTTTGGTATATGTGTATTTGCATTTGCAAAATGTATGGCTTAGGTTGATTGAGTGCATTGTTGTTTAACTGTTTTATGTGCTGAACATGTTAGGTTAGTTTGGTTTCTAGTTATTTTGGTCATTAGGGTTCTTTGTTTATTGTAGGTGTTATTAGGGTTAGTTATTTGTTGATTATTAGGGTTAATATGTATTTTAGTTATTTGTTGGTCATTAGATTTTAATTTTTTATGACTAGAAATGATTATGTTGTTGGGATTGAAAAAGATGAAATGATATATTTTAGTTTCTACTTATTGGATTGAAACTCGCATGATATATTGATATGTGACACTACTTGTTGTGTGATGGCTGTAGATGGATAAATTAGTGAGGTTGCATCATGGAGGTCATATTGTTAGGACAAGAGATGATAGTTTGGAATTTCTGGACATGTGTAAGGAGTTGTTGATTTTTTCTACAACACCATCTTTGACCCAGTTAGTGGAGCGAGTGAAGGTTAAGTTAGGCTAGAATGAAAGAGACGTGCATGTTCAGTTTGAAGGTGTCATAGATGTTGGGTCATCGAAGGGTCCTCGGATCAAGCGGTTGCTTAAAATTACAAGCGAGTCTGAATGGAATAATTACAAGGCAGTTGTATTGGCCTCAGAAGTGCGATCTTTGGATTTAGTAGTAAGTAAGGAGTCCGGCTTAGGAAATGATAACTCCCATCTTCCTCCGCTCACATAGGTTATGGTTCTTTGTCTGAAGAAGAAATACTTGTCACACAACTAGGCTACGGTGGTGGTGAAGTGTTTGGATTGCTCGAGCATGATGGAGGTTGGTTTGAGGGCGGTGGAGATGAGGAGGAGAATGCGGTTGTCGATGGTGAGAGCAATCATGATAGTGATGAAGAGGATGATGATTATGTAATTGGTCATGCAGAAGAAGGTTTGGACGACGCTAGCGGAGACTTTTCTATTGAGGATGAGCTTAGCGACGAAGATGATCTTAGTGGTGAAGAAGACTTTGGTGATGCTAGGGCTACGAACCGTTTTGACATGGAGATAGCTGGAGATGATGAATCCTTCGTAGAGGAGATAGCCGAAGACTCTGATGACGATCGACCTGTTGGTCGTCTTAATTTTAGAGAAATAGAGATATTATCTAGGGTCTTGTCTTGGAGAGATCCACTAGTTGGTGATTTCGAGGACCTTAGCTATGGTCACAGGGCAGTAGCTGATGGTGGGCCAAGTGATACAACAGTGCCTGATGTTAGCGGTTGCCTCATCATACGGAAGGGCATATTGTTTGCTACCATGGATGAGTTGAAAATATGGTTGCAAGAGTACTCCATTATACACAACCGACCTTTTAGGGTCATCAATTCATTCAAGAAGAAGAGGTACACTGTTGCTTGTGAAGAACAACAGTGTGGTTGGAGAGTATGTGCTAGGAAGACGAAGACAGGCAAATGGAAGATTACCTCAATGAAGCAACCACATGTTTGTGCCACTGCTGAGGCAGAAGAGAACCGTCTGCAGCTCAATTCTAGGTTCATTGCAAGGCAGTTATGCCCCGTGGTGAAGCATATGCCAATCATTACGGTGTCCGCGTTGGTTGAGATCATCTTCCAACGGTATAATTACTATGTCAAGTATGGAAAAGCATGGAGGGCAAAGCAGCGTGCACTGGAAATAATATTTGGAAATTGGGAAGAAGCTTATGAGCGCCTCCCTGTAATGTTGAACGCAATGAAAAGGCTATACCTATGTTTTGTCACTTTATCTAAATGCAGTACATCGCTCTGATATTAATTCATTATGTATACGGATACAACAGTAAACGAATCTAGGCTTTTCAGTGAGTTTTCAAATAGACTTTTCATTGACTGCAACAGTACTTGTAACCCTTTCAGTGACTGCAGCAGCACAAGTAGCCTTTTCAGTGATACAAATAGTAGCACTATAGTCTAGGATAGTTAACGAAGTATAGGGCATAAGACCATCTCAAATAAAAGCATAGTGCATTACAATATAATAAAAAAAGTTCAGGAAATAAGTTCATCTGAAATAAAAGCAGAGTGCATTACAATATAGTAAAAAAAGTCCAGGGCTACACGACATCGCTCATGAATAAACCAAATACCTACTGAGTGCAACGATACCACTTTCTCTTTCTCTGGGCATCGGGATTCTCCTCCATCGCTGCCTTCGCTCGGCGCACACGCTCAAGCTTCTTCTCCCTCTCCACCCTGTACGCAGCAACGCGCCTCCTTTCCTCCTCTTCTTTATGCTCCTTTTCTATAGCCTTCTATCTGCGTCTCTGCTCAAACCTCTCCTTAACCTCCGCATCCCACTCCTTCAGGCCTTCTAGATGCTGCTTGTCCGACTCCTTGATCTCAGTGTCAATCTACTGCTCAAAGTCACACAGTGGTGGAACGGTCTGCAAGAAAAACAAATTGTTACAAAATAAATAAATAAGCAATACTTAATATCATAAGAAAATTAATTAACACACAATAAAAATTCCTCACAATCGATGCACGGTGCTGTTGCTTTGTAGATTCCCGTGCATAATTGGGACACATCCAGTACCTCTGTCTATATGTTTCCTCATCTTCAGAGATGTCTACCTTGCAATGATCACCACAAAAGCACATGGGTCGAGGAACACCTTCAGGGAGAGGCTTTAGGTCGTAGGGATTTGCCCTCTGACGACCATAGCTACAATTGAAAGAATTTAGTCATATTAACGGAGAACCAAACCTAAACCTAGGATTTTCTATTTGTTGCACAAATAATGAATAAACATTAGGATTACCTTGGAATACGAGCTTTACCACGCCTTGACATCCTAACATTACATAGAAAAAAAATTAATCCAAAGTACCTTGCAACGAATGTAAAGCTACTAACACTAAATCACCATACCTCCCAAATAAGCTTTTCATTACAAACCTAAGCAAATTTGAATCCCAACAAACACAAAATTTAACTCAATGATTATAAACCAGAACATATACAACAACAACAACAACCATACATTTGGGTCATTCAATCATTTGAACCACCATACATTACATGAATGACATGAACATGAACCAAACCTATAATGCCAAGTTCAAAAAAAACACAAACAACCGAATCTAAATGTATGAAATAAAAGAGGGGAAAGAGGAGTACCTTGGCAAAACGTCAAAACCCTCGATCTGGCCTCCCAAGAGCTGGATTTAGGATTTAGGATTCGTGGGAAGAGAGAGGGAGTGGGAAATGGCCACCTGTTGGTTCTGAATGGAGGGAGGAGGAAGAAGGGGGCCGTGGCGCGGCCTCAACTGACCGAACCTCGGCGTTGAGTCGAGCCGCGCCGAGGTTAGCGTCTCGGCGTCAGCCGATCGCACGCCGACCTCTTGGCCCACGAAGCGTTGTTGGGCCGTCTGGGCCGCGCGTCGGATGGTGCCAAGAGCTCGGCGTGACTCTCCACCGCGCCGAAGTTAGGCCTGTGGCGTTGGCTGACACGACGCCGACGTACTGGGCCCTATGCGCCAGCCCCGGAGTCGTCGGTGACGTGGCAAGGACTCGGCGTCGTGTCAGTCGACGCCGACCTTCATACCTCGGCGTGATTTCCTAAGACGCTTAAAATGATCTATTTATAGCAAAAGTTTTGATAGGGGTCTTTTTATAAAAAATATTTTAAAAATGGACCAAAATACAAAAATTGCACGTGCGGGGCCGATGCTGCCGGACTTTTCGCCCCCGAAAGGCTGCACGGCGCAGTGCACCGAATCGCTAGCTAGGGGCCTCCTAGTAGGGCTCAAGCAGTAATCAGGGCGGAGGACGTCACGTACTCTCTCCTGCTCGGCACGAATATAAAGTGCGAATCAGCAGAGAGCATGTGTCCTTGGGTGCAAAATTTACCTTACCCACAGTACACTGCCGTTCGGCTATACGGCGATGCCGGTCTGATGACCGAGACAACCGCGGACCCTCCGTGTCCTCGTTCACCAGTCCTGTTCTGTTCTGCGTTATTATGCTCCCCCCGCCGCGGTCGTTGTTGTTGCGTGCTTAGCCATAGCCACAGTGCACCAACCGATCGCAGCCCGCGCTTGTCCATTCCCCGAGCAGAGCAGCCAAGCCAGCCTCTCGCATCTCGGACAGACCAATCGGGCGGTGGAACGCCGCGCGCATGCAATGGCGGTGGACCACTCGCTCGAGGTGATCGACGGCCGCTGCGACGACGACGGCCACCCGCGCCGGACTGGTAACGCCCTTAACCCGCGCACCCCGTCTTTGAAACCTTGCCTCTCCTACGCGTCTCAACCGCAAGGTCGGCGTGTGCGTCGTGCAGGGACGGCGTGGACGTGCGCGGCGCACATCATCACGGCGGTGATCGGCTCCGGGGTGCTGTCCCTGGCCTGGAGCGTGGCGCAGCTGGGCTGGGTGGTCGGCCCGGCCTGCATGTTCTGCTTCGCGCTCGTCACCTACGTCTCGGCGGCGCTGCTCGCCGACTGCTACCGGCGCGGCGACCCCGAGGAGGGGCCACGGAACCGCTCCTACCTGGACGCCGTCCGCGTCTACCTCGGTATACTATACCGCTACACCATAGTATATACGTATACCTGTCGTCTCACTACTTGCTGGCTAGCTTCTATCAGAACGAACCACAGCAGCAGCTACAACTACGTACGAGAGAGAGAGAGAGAGAAAAAACTTCTGAATTGAGCTTGCTTCGTTCGTGGTGTGGTTTTATGGCCTTGTTGATACTGTAAGTAAATAACCCGTCTACTGCGTGTGCTGCTCTGTGGCGACATGCTCAGGCAAGAAGCATACCTGGGCCTGCGGCTCGCTGCAGTTCGTGAGCCTGTACGGCTGCGGCGTCGCCTATATCATCACCACCGCCACTAGCATAAGGTAGCCGCCGCTGGCCGGTAACAAAATTTCCCCTTTTTTTTCTCTGTCTCAAAACTTGTACAACAGCTCAAGCTGTCTGCAATCGTGCGCTTCCTTCCCTGTCTTTTTAGCGAGCAGGGCCCTGACGATGGTTGCTTTTGTTGCCCTTCTGGCGGTTATTTTCGCTAAAGATTTTTGTTCTTAACTACTTGTGCTGTCTTGTGTGTCCTGTGTCGGGCTGCTCTGCTGTTGGATGTCCATGGCAGGGCGATTCTGAAGGCGAACTGCTACCACGAGCATGGGCACGACGCACACTGCGACTACGGTGGTAGCTACTACATGCTCGTCTTCGGTGCCGCCCAGCTCCTCCTCTCCTTCATACCAGACTTCCACGACATGGCGTGGCTCTCCGTCGTCGCCGCGGTCATGTCGTTCTCCTACGCCTTCATCGGCTTTGGCCTCGGCCTCGCAACAACCATTGGTACGTACTCTGATTCTTTCACTAGATAATCCAATCTCTCCATCGTTTCAGCTGAACACTAGTACTACTCGTATACTACATGAGGAAAACCAATACTTTCGTTCGTTCAATTATCGGAACATAACTCATATAGTACAGTTAATAAACATTTAGATTTAGAGGCCGGGTTGTATATATGATATGAATGTTGGCACCAGATAACACGGAATTGTTTGTGTGTAGCTAACGGGACGATCAAAGGAAGCATAACAGGTGTTCAGATGAGGACGCCTATGCAGAAGGTTTGGCGCGTCTCGCAGGCCATCGGCGACATTGCCTTCGCGTACCCGTACTCCTTGATCCTCCTGGAAATACAGGTACATAACCGCACGGTCATTCTTTCATAAACACTGCTAGCAAGCACCCATTAGTAGTATCATCGTATAAGCACAGTAACAAGTCACCTCCGGCAATTTAGGACACCCTAAAGTCACCACCGGCCGAGAACAAGACGATGAAGAGGGCATCGATGATCTCGATCCTTGTCACGACATTCTTCTACCTCTGCTGCGGCTGCTTCGGCTACGCCGCCTTCGGGAGCGACGCGCCGGGCAACCTCCTTACCGGCTTCGGCTTCTACGAGCCCTACTGGCTCATCGACTTCGCCAACGCGTGCATCATCCTCCACCTGCTGGGCGGGTACCAGGTAGTACACTGACACAGTGACAGCCCTAATAAACATCAGAAACACAAAATCACATGTGGACGCATGACTGACGGGCGCTGCCGCGTGTCTGAAATCGAACCTGCAGGTATACAGCCAGCCGATCTTCCAGTTCGCGGACAGGTTCTTCGCGGAGCGGTTCCCGGACAGCGGGTTCGTGAACGACTTCCACACCGTCCGGTTCGCGTGCCTGCCGGCGTGCCGGGTGAACCTGCTGCGCGTGTGCTTCCGGACGCTGTACGTGGCGTCCACGACGGCGGTGGCCGTGGCGTTCCCCTACTTCAACGAGGTGCTGGCGCTGCTGGGCGCGCTCAACTTCTGGCCGCTGGCCATCTACTTCCCCGTGGAGATGTACTTCATCCAGCGGAACGTGCCCCGGTGGTCCGCCCGCAGGGTCGTCCTGCAGACCTTCAGCGTCGTCTGCCTCCTCGTCAGCGCCTTCGCACTCGTCGGCTCCATCGAGGGGCTAATCACCCAGAAGCTAGGCTAGGCTAGTCCAGTCCAGTAGAACACCCTATGTATTGGTATAATGGAGAATGCAGCAGCAGTATGCTAGAGCGAATGGGAGATTGTTTATCTCCAAGGGCCGGGTATGATGACGAACAGCAGCAGCATACACTAGTTACTAGTAGTAGGTCATCAGCAGGGTCAGGGAGTGGCAGCAGGATCTATTTATTTTCAGTGCCTTCCTCCTGCATTGGATTGTAACATGCACACAGTGTTACCATGGATACATGTCGTATTGATACCGCCGAGTTACCTCAGGAGTTCAGAAGAAAGTTTGGAGCCTGTGTCACTGAATGCCGCCTATGTAGTTTCAGTTTCAGGGGTTCCTCTGCATGTCTCCTTTCAATTTTGTGGCCCTCAATTTGCACCTTGTAATTTTTTTTTGACGTTGAACAGGAGGGGCGCACCCCTACTGGTATTTATTGAAAATAAGAGTACAATACGGAAAATAACAAAACAGGGTACAACATCGGATACAGAAGAGCCTAATTTGCACCTTGTAATTGATTCAGTTTGTGCCACCATCTGAGCATGCATAAGCCGTGGACCAGCACGACTGGTTTTTACTGGAACAGTGGGAAAGAACATGATTCAGTGGGTTCTTGGAGCTGCGTGTGCCCTTGGCCTCCGTGTTCTTTCTGACGCGGATGGGAGGATAAAATAGCAGCCTCATCTCAAGAGTGAAGAGTGTAATCAAAATGCACCGCATAGAAATACCAGAGCCTCCTGCTGTCCATAGAGCAGTGTCTTTTTTTTAACAAGTAGAGCAGTGTGTCTGACCTCACCTCTTTAGATTGGAGATTTATGAATACAAAAGTACTCCATCTATCCCAAAATATCTATCGCTTTCACTTCCCGAGAAATTACTTTGACAAAATATATATTAAAAAATATTAATATTTATAATACATAATTGGTATCATTGGAAATATCTTTAAATCTAGTTGTCGGGCATCGATATTAGGGATACTAAAAGCAAGGAAGTTAACGCCCACGCTGACTTTCTCGGATGGCTCGAGACGTATTAAAAGGTTTTGCCCGACCACGAGGCAGCGGGCTCCGTCTCGCACGACCCCTTGGGTGCAGGCTCCGTCTCGCCCGACCACAAGGACGTGGTTTCCGTCTCGCCCAAGGCCGCGGGCTCCGTCTCGCCCGACCTCGAGGACACGGGTTCCGTCTCGTCCAACGGGGACCCGTACCACCGTCAACCACTTCAAGTCCAAGCGTATGGGCCTAGGTCAAAACTCTGACCCCAGGAAAGAGGCTGGCACGCCTCGATGTAACCCGTGGCCATGACGGACCATACCTGGGGATTCACATCAAGAACAGTGTTGGCGCGTGCCGGTGCTGTTCTGCTTAATCCTCGTACAAACATGGAGCCATCCCTGTTGACATCTACAGGATTGGCGGGACCCGCATGAAGGAGAAGAAGGACCCGGCAACCCTGAAAGCCTTCTTCTCTCTTATTCTTCTCATTTTTCTCCTCTATAACCCGCGCTTTCCCTTCGCCTATAAAAGGAAAAGTAGGGCGTCCCACGGTGGGGGATCAGAACACAAGAGCACGATACGAGCACACGACTGAGCGGCAGGCGAGCTCTCAGCACCCGTTTACTCCTTCCACTAGAGACTTGGGATCATCTCCCTCTCTCGCCTGTTTGTAACCCCTACTGCAAACTAAGTGCTGGTAACACGAGTAGCAGCGAACTGGATGTAGGGACGTTCCGCCCGAACCTGTATAAACCCTTGTGTCCTCCGAGCACACCATCTGAGCCAGACACATAAATACAAATTTACTCGTCGGTGGTCCGAAAACACAGACAGTTGGCGCGCCAGATAGGGGCTTTTTGCGTGTCTCGACATCCACATCAGGACTTGGATGGCTAGTCACGGTGTCAGCTGGGTCCCGGGCGCGCACGTGCGTTTTTGAAACCTAGACTTCGTCGTTACGGCGGAGGGAGAGTTGGCACAGGTTCCTGCCACCGTCCAGCCTCTCCATTCCACCGGCCTTGACATGATCACCGAGGCGCTTGAGGAGCTGCAGCTGCACGCACCGGAGGCCCGCGCCCCAGACGCGACTTGCTCCTCGGCTTCGATTATAGGAGGCTAGAGTGCCAGCTCGACGCCTTTCTAGGACCCCGACCGTCCCAGGAGGACCTGTGCCGCCTCACCTTCTCGTTTGCCAACGTCATGACGTAGCTTGCTGGAGGAGATCCGCTCTCCCCGGAATACCTCATCTAGGGCGCCCCGACACGGCTCTCGTTCGGTCTGCGCAACGTTGCAGAGACCGTTGGCCACCTTATGGCGCAGCGCACGCCCCCATCCCCTACGAACGACGAGTTCATGGGGATGACCGAATACATCGTGAAATCTTTCCACGACCTTCTTGTGGGAGAATCAGAGCCACCCTCTGACTCTTACTCCAGCAGGGGGAGCCATCCCCCCTCGCGAGAATGTTTCATGACAGGTACCCCCAAGGGATATATCGAAAAGCATCCACGAGGAATGGCTACCCCAACAGATGACCTCAACGACAAGGTCGAGGGGGATGCAGGGGCCCCACCTCACCTGTGAGTAGAGCAGCTGAGGGCGCGACACCAAAAGCTCGAAGAAGCACGACTCCAGCTCGAGCAAGAACACGCGGAGCTCGAGCGAGAGATTGAGCGCCACGGAGACGGTAGGCGTGCGCGCGCCGTGGCCCGAGACGTGAACCAGAGGATCATCGAGGACAGTGAAGTCCTCCCACACTTCACCCGGGCAAGCTAGAACATCGCTGCCGCGGTGGCCTTGCTTCGAGGGCTTTCTAAGCCCGCGACACCCGAGGATCGTCGAGCCCATCATGAGATTCACACGCTACTTGAGCGTGCGGCGGTGCAGCAAGCCGAGAGCTCGCTGTCCCGATGACGCGAACTCGACGCCAGCCAGTGCACGCCCTTAGAGCGACCCGACAGGGATGTGTCAGTCCACCAGGCGCAGCGAGGCGGTAGGCCACGCATCGTGGCCCCGGTGCATGAGCGTTTCAGCCTCCACAGTGATGTGCGCAACACCCTTGATGTCTATAGGCGTGCCCACAACGATGAGAGGGAGGAGGCTAGCCGCGACTACCATCCTCATCGTGGTAGACGCTACGACAGCGACGAGGACCAAAGCCAGAGCCCTGACTTGCTGAGACCTTAGGCCTTTGGCCGACACATCCTCAACGTCATCTTCCCACCGTGGTACTAACCGCCGACCAACATCCCAAAATACTTCGGAGAAACAAACCTCGAACTATGGCTTGAGGATTATCGGCTTGCTTGCCAAGCCGATGGAGCGAATAGTGACAATTTCATTATCCGCAACCTTCCATTATTCCTGGCTTATTAGGCGCCAACGTGATTGGAACAACTTCCGCCCAACCGAATCCAAAGTTGGGTGGACCTAAAATAGATCTTCGTGGGAAACTTCCAGGGCACATACGCGCGTCCTAGAACCCATGGGATCTCAAAAACTGCCGATAGAAGTCTGGGGAAACTCTTCGTGTGTACATCCGGCGCTTCTCCCGGCAGTGCAACGAGCTGTCCGACGTCACCGACGTCGACGTCATAGGAGCTTTCCTGTCCGAGACCACCTACGAGTCCCCGGTTCATAAGCTGGGACGTAAGGGCCCGTGAACCACCAAGGAGCTCCTTGACATCGCCACTAGCCATGCCTCGGCCGAGGAGGTGGTCGGGGCAATTTTCGACCGCCCCAAGGGCAAGGCAAAGCGGGATGAGGACAACGGCGAAGGCGTCTCCAACTACCCCAACAAGAAGAAGAGCAAGCAGTGGTACTCTGGAGCCTGAGGACGCCCCCCAGCCAGTCCACCGGCTACACCCCATTCTTCATGGTCTACGGTTCTGAGGCTATCCTCCCGACTGACCTCGATTATGGAGTATCAAGGGTCAGGGCATACGACGAATAGGGAACCATTGCGTCCCTCGAGGATGCCATGGACTAGCTAGATGAAGCGCACGACATTGCCCTCATCCGCTCAGCCAAGTACCAGCAAGCGTTGCGCCGGTACCACAGCTGTTGAGTGCAGGGTCGGGCCTTCAACGTCGGGGACCTGGTGCTCCGCCTCGCCTAGAGCAACAAGAACCGCCACAAGCTCTCTCCACCGTGGGAGGGAGCGTACATCATCGCGTAGTTGCTCCGACCAGGCACCTATAAGCTCAAGACCATCGACGATGAAGTCTTCATCAACGCCTAGAACATCAAATAGCTATGTCGCTTTTACCCTTAATCTATGCACGCTTTCTCTTATCGGTTTCGCTATCGACTCCTCGATCTTTAGTGACACCCGACCCCAGCAACGGCAAGGGGTCAAGCCTCACTTGGGGGCTGATAATAGCATATCTATCCAGTAGACATTCTCTATGCCCGACCTTTTCTTACGTTAAGATCTAGAAGTAAGGGTTGCGAAAACGAACGTTGAGTAAAACTGGTCGGACCATAAGAAACCTACGCCCCTGCGGCTACGGCGTTCTTGCTCACCAGCGTGATTAGAGTTTTTTGCCCACACCCCGAGCTTTTTAGCCTTAACTAAGAAAGAGTCAGAACATATTAAAGAGTATATCTATCCGATAGACATTCTCTATGCCCCATCCTTTCTCACGTTAAGATCTAGAAGCAAGGGTTATGGAAACAAACGCTGAGTAAAACTGGTCAGACTGTAAGAAATCTATGCCCCAGCGGCTACGACGTTTTTGCTCACCAGCGTGATCAGAGTTTTTTGCCCGCACCCCGAGCTTTTTACCTTAACTACGAAAAGAGTCGGAACACATTAAAGAGTATATCTACCCGGCAAACATTATCTGTGCCTGACCCTTTCTCATGTTAAGATCTAGAAGCAAGGGTTGTAGAAACGAACACTGAGTAAAACTGGTCGGACTTTAAGAAACCTACGCTCCAGCGGCTACGACATTTTTGCTCACCAGCGTGATCAGAGATTTTTCACCCGCACCCCGAGCTTTACAGCCTTAATGACAGAAAGGGTTAGAATGCATTAACCTTTTTATAAAAAGGGGAGAAGAGCTAAAAATTAGTTTGGCCATAACAAAATTTAAGAGCTTGTCCACTTATTACAAGTTCGTTGCCTGGCTTATCTACCTAACTAATTTTTTAGGGGATGATCTCATCCTCTATCTCGGTAGGTAAGTCCTATGCTAGAGGAGCCACCTCCTTCTCGATGTCATCCAGCTCGGCGCCGGTGTAGATAGGTGCGAGAATCGTCACAGGTAAGGAGGGATACGGAGCTGAAAACGCTCCTACGGCCCATTCAGGCCCAGGAGTTCGAAGGCTGGCCCTCCGATGGGTTCATAGCCGCTCTAGAGAGCCCTTAGAGTGAGGGGTGGAAAGGGATGGGCCCACTAGCGGCCAGTACCTAGGCGCACAAGCGTCGTGGGCATCTCGACCCACGTTCGAGTCTTGGTCGGTTCCTAGTCTATTTCTTTTCCTCGAAGAAAGCCAACGAGCCATTGGGACCGGTCGAATGGACCTGAGAACTATATAGATTGACCACTGAGAATCTAAAGTCGGTCACCAGCTGACCCATGCCAGACCCCCACGAACGGGAAACCAGGGCCCACTCAGACTAGCCCGTTAACAGCTCCCCGAGCACCATGTTTCGTCCATCGAGGAAAAACATGGCATGGATTAGCCCCTCCATTTTATTGAAAAAAACGCTTGAGGGGTGACGATCACAAAGACGAACCGACCCTTGACAGGACCCCTGCTTTGCGTGGGGGCTCAAGAGAAGTTAGACTCACAAGGAGACCGAACACGCGGTCGCAGTACGATCCAGCTCGGCGTCGGTGTAGATAGACACGAGAACCGTCATAGGTAAGGAGGGATACGGTGCTGAAAATGCTGCTACGGCCCATTTAGGCCGAGGAGTTCGAAGGCTGGCCCTCCGACGGGTTCACAGCCGCTCTGGGGCACCCTTAGAGTGAGGGGTGGAAAGTGATGGACCCACTAACAGCCAGTACCTGGACGCACGAGCGTCGCGGGCATCTCGGCCCATATTCAAGTCTTGGTTGGTTCCCAGTCTATTGTTTTTCCTCAAAGAAAGGCAACTATCCCTTGGGATCGGTCGAACGGACCCGAGAACTATATGGATTGGTCATTGAAAATCTAGAGTCGGTCACCAGCGGACCCATACCGGACCCCCACGAACGAGAAGATGTTGCCCCACTCGGACTAGCCCGTTAACAGCTCACTGAGCACCATGTTTCGTCCATCGAGGAAAAACGTGACACGGATCAGCTCCTCCGTTTTATTGAAAAACGCATGAGAGATGACGATCACAAAGATGAGTCGACCCTCGACCGGACCCCTGCTACGCGCGGGGGCTCGAGGGAAGTTGGACTCACAAGGAGACCGAACGCGCGGTCGCAGTACGATGGCAGACCGATCGGATCCTAGGGGACCGGACTCAAGAAAAATCTTTCCGACCTCCTGAATCCTACGGTTAATTGCCATCCTACCAGGACACGCCGCGGGCTAAAACAGAAGGCCAAGGCCCTTAGAGTCCTTCCATCTGAAAAAACCTTCAAAGGAGTATTCCACTCCTCCATAGGCTCGGGGGCTACTGTCGGGTATCGATATTATTGATACTCAAAGCAAGGAAGTTAACACCTACGCTGACTTCTTTGGATGACTCGAGACGTATTAAAAGGTCTCGCCCGACCTCGAGGCCGCGGGCTCCGTCTCGCCTGACCCCTTGGGTGCGGGCTCCGTCTCGCTTGACTCTAAGGATGCGGGTTCCGTCTTGCCCAAGGCCGCGGGCTCCGTCTTGCCCGACCTCGAGGACGTGGACTTCGTCTTGCCCGACCCTTTGGGTGCGGGCTCCGTCTCACCCGACCCCAAGGACACGATTTCCGTCTCACCCAAGGTTGCGGGCTCCGTCTCGCCCAACCTCGAGGACGCGGGTTCCGTCTCGCCCGACGGAGACCCATACCGCCGCCAACCACTCCAGGTCCAAGCGTATTGCCCTAGGTCAAAACTCTGACGCCAAGGAAGAGGCTGGCACGCCTCGATGTAATCCGTGGACATGACGGGCCATACCTGGGGATTCACATCAAGAACAGTGTCGGGCGTGCCAGTGCTGTTCTGCCTAATCCTCGTACGGACGCTGACAAGCGCGTCAGTTCACCACGACATCCACCGGGACGGAGTGGAACGCCATGTCCAGCACATGACGCATGCGCATGACGCCAGTGACGAATAGGGCCACGACATGGAGCCATCTCTGTTGACATCTACAAAATCGGTGGGACCCGCATGAAGGAGAAGAATGACCCATCAACACTAGAAGTCTTCTTCTCTCTCGTTCTTCTCTTTTTTCTCCTCTGTAACCTGCGCTTTTCCTTCGCCTATAAAAGGGGAAGGATGGCGTCTCACAGTGGGGGATCAGAACACAAGAGCACGACACGAGCACACGGCTGAGCGACAAGCGAGCTCTCAGCACCCGTTCACTCCTTCCACCAGAGACTTGTGATCCTCTCCCTCTCTTGTCTGTTTGTAACCTCTATTGCAAATCAAGTGCTGGTAACATGAGCAGCAGCGAACTGGACGTAGGGACGTTCCACTCGAACCAGTATAAACAATTGTGTCCTCCGAGCACACCATCCGAGCCAGACGCGTAAATACAAAATTACTCATCGGTGGTCCGAAAACACCGACACTAGTTTGTAATAAATTTTTTTAGAGATACAAATGTTGCACATATTTTCTACTAATCGAGTAAAACTTGGGGCACGAAAACCGAAAACGGCGAATAAATTGGGACAGGGGAGTACTCCTACAACTCTGACAGTAGTATTAAATCTGTAACTGTAATCGAAGATTAGCAGTGTGAATGTGTGATTAGTCCCTTCAAGTCCACTGGAAATTCTCCATTCCAGTTGCCACTGCCAATTTCACAACTGGAGCAGAATGAGCTGACCGTCTGCTTTGACTGACGGAGGCAAAGAATGAAAGAACTGAAGAACCACGCACGCATAACGCATCCGGCACGGGCGCACAGCAGGGCTGTGCGCTGCCACGCGCGGCGTCGATTAGCGCTGGGAGCCGACGGACGAGACGCAAACGCGCCGGGCGCCCGGCGAGGGGGAGGAAAGCGCTTTGGTCGGCGCTGTGCGGGTGGACAACCTGTCCCTGCTCCCCGGGGGCGGTCACGCGTTGCGCGGGCGTTGAATTCTTTATGCCGCTCATGCCTCCTTCGCCCGTGCGCGCCGCGCCCGCCCTTCCCGTGCGGCCAGCGCATGCCGCCGGCAGCAGCAGGAGCCAGGAGCCGCGGCTCGCACGAGCGGGTGCGGCCGCGCGCCTATTTATGCGCCCAAGCGCGCAATGTGAGCGCCGCACTAGGACACTGCTTGCTCACTCCGCGGAGCCGTGGCGTGGCGTCGCAGCAGGGGCGTGCCGGTGCCACTCCGAGACCGCAGGCGCGTGCGAGAAATACCAGAGCCGGAGCGGCGAGCTGCCGGACGGCGGAGGCGAGGATGGGGCGGATCCCGTGCTGCGAGAAGGACAGCGTCAAGCGCGGGCAGTGGACGCCCGAGGAGGACAACAAGCTGCTCTCCTACATCACCCAGTACGGCACGCGCAACTGGCGCCTCATCCCCAAGAATGCCGGTACGTCCTAGCGAGCGTCCAAGGTCCCGAGGGTCAGGGACGGCCAATGTCCCATGTCCGCGTGCAGTCCCTCTGAATTTTGACCGAGTTTGTGTGATGTGATGGCAGGATTGCAACGGTGCGGGAAGAGCTGCCGTCTCCGGTGGACCAACTACCTGCGGCCCGACCTCAAGCACGGCGAGTTCACGGACGCCGAGGAGCAGACCATCATCAAGCTGCACTCCGTCGTCGGCAGCAGGTGGCCCGGCCGTCCTTCCCTCTCGTGCTCTCGGGCTTATTCTGATGGGCACTGTGTATGTCGCGATGCGAGCGACGCGCTGACTAGCAATGCGCAACGAACGAGCTGCGTGCAGGTGGTCGGTGATCGCGGCGCAGCTGCCGGGCCGGACGGACAACGACGTGAAGAACCACTGGAACACCAAGCTGAAGAAGAAGCTGTCCGGGATGGGCATCGACCCCGTCACGCACAAGTCCTTCTCGCACCTCATGGCCGAGATCGCCACCACGCTGGCGCCGCCGCAGGTGGCCCACCTCGCCGAGGCCGTGCTGGGGTGCTTCAAGGACGAGATGCTCCACCTCCTCACCAAGAAGCGGCCCACCGACTTCCCTTCCCCCGCGGTGCCCGACATGGCGATCGCGGGCGGCTCCGGCGCGGGCGCGGCGCCCTGCGGCTTCCCGGCGGCGCCCCAGGCCGACGACACCATCGAGCGCATCAAGCTGGGCCTGTCCCGCGGCATCATGAGCGAGCCCGGCGCGCCCCCCGGCAATCAGCAGCAGCAGCAGCCGCCCTGGGCGCCGGCCGACGTGACAGAGGGGCTGGCGGGGATGTACGCCACATACAACCCCGCAGCACACGGGCAGGAGGAGTTCCGGTACGACAACGGGACGGTGCCGGAGTACGTCCTCGGAGGCGGCGCCGGCGGCGGCGACGCGGACCAGGGCACGTCCATATGGAGCCACCAGAGCATGTACAGTGGAAGTTCGGGCACAGAGGCCGCGCCCAGGCCGGCGGCGGTGTTGCCGGAGAAAGGCAATGACAGCGTCGGGAGCAGTGGAGGCGACGAGGAGGCGGACGACGTCAAGGACGGCGGGAAGGGCGGCTCCGACATGTCCGGCCTGTTTGGCTCCGACTGTGTACTCTGGGACTTGCCCGACGAGCTAACCAATCACATGGTGTGACCAATACAGTTCGTGCCAAGTCGCCAGGATCAAAGAGCACATGTATTTTAACAAACAAAAACACATGGATTTTTTAGCAAAAAAAAAAAAAAAAAAAAAACACACACACACGAGCGCACGCGGCAGCGCAGGAAATCGATGTCTACGGTGGTTTCGCTTGGCCCCGCGTACGCCTTCACCTTCATCCCGGGCGACAAGGAACCATCGTCATACGACGGCGACGCGCCGCACCCGTTGGCGGCGTCCCCGGCCGAGAACTCCAGCCTGTACCAGCTCCCTTCCACGGTGGTGTACACCTCCTGCAGCAACGCGGTCTCCACGCCGGACACCAGCTCCACGGCGCGCGTGCCGCACGGCACCGCGAAGTGCGCCGAGTCGACGTACTTGACGGATCCTGAGCGGCTTCTGCGCCTCGACTAAAAAAATTGTTTTTATGTGATATGTGATGTGTGATGTGTGGATCTGTGATCTTGTAATTGTCTGAAGATAGAAGAAGGCTAGTGGTAGAAGAAGAGTGGAGGCTGTTGGATCTTAATCTTATGGCGTAAAAAAATTCATGTGTTGAAATTGCATAAAACACATGGTTGTACAGTAGACATACTCTTCATCAATCAAGGAGTATAAACTAAAAAGAAGAACCTGAACAAAATATTGCCAAAAGGTTTTATAAACTCGAATAAGGAATATGGAAATCATGTATATACTTTTGCCATTTGATAAGTAGAATGTGCATATAGAACCGAGGAGACCATGCAATTTTTTGGACTCCTCTGTTTCAGGGCATAGCTCAGAGTAACTACAGTTCCAGTGTAAAAACCTCAAATTGTTTTGTCCAATTCCACTGGTGTCACTACAAAGCAATTTTCCCCATTTTAACTGGATTCCTTTGAATAATTTTTTATGTGAATTCGTTTTATCTGAAGAATTCAGGAGGAGTATGATTCGCCTAGACCAAGTGCACTCTGCACCCGAGCTCTTCAGGAGGACCCCGTCTTCTTTCTTTCCCCTCTCTTTCTGATCGGACGGTCATGACGAGCCCGATGTGGGGTTGATAGCATCCGACGGTTACAGAGAGCGCACCCCCAAGTTCACCTTCCTCTTCCTGGAAATCTCTCACCGCTCCACGTTCCCTTCTCGTCTTTCGTGTTCCATGGCGGCGGCGGCGCAGCTGCACGGATCGGCTGCGGCCACGGCGGCATATCGCCGGACTCGAGCCTACTCAGTTCCATCCTCATGCCGGTGGCCGCAGAGCCTTCTAGCTGGTTCCCCGAAGGTATGCCTCGGATTCTAGTGTTAAACCCTAACTTGGTAGTCTTGGAGCTCTTGCCCCTGTATGTACGATCGTTTTCTGAGAAGAACCTGGTATAAGGGTTACCTGGACATCGATCATGACCGCATGGAAATGAGATCCGATCCGATGGCGAAGAGGTGAGGGAGAGGACTCAGAAGAGGTTATTTGATGACTTGGTGTTGATGGGCATTTGGGCAGAAACTGAGTTCTTGTTTCGTGGCGAGATCTATTTGTTACCTGCGGTAGGGTTGATTATGTATAAAATGATGAACTGAAGGCAGTACCAGTGCGTCCATGTTCACCCGGTGTCCTCTGTGTCAGCAAATTTCCAATTCTACCGAATTGAGCTCTTGGCCTCGAGAAGTCAAGAATTTTATCAGCAATTATGTGTTTGTCAGAACCTAAAGCTTAGAAGGACTGTCTTTTGAATCTTTTCTTCTTAAGTGGACAAAATTGATCCTGGATCGTGATCTGAAACAGATGAATGTTTTATTTTCTCTGAACAATGTGCTTAATGTGTTATAAATATAGGTATATTTTTCATGCATTTTGTGTGTATGTTGAATTGTTGATATTTGTATTTTTTCCTCTAAATATTAAATAAGGCGTTGATGTTGACCACCGTATTAATTGGTGCTCTTGCTGCAAGTTTGCTTGGCTATAACTATCAGAGGATGGGTTAACATGTTTTGTTTTCTCCACAGCTTTCGATTTCTACAAGTGGAGTGTGTATGAAGTCATTTGCTTTTGCTGCTAAACTTTCAACAAAATGTGCCAATGAGAATGCTCGGGTTGAAGAGTTAGATTTGCAATCAGACCAGATGAAGGAATTACAGGTGGAGGGGCATGTTATTCCTCGTAAGAGGAGTGCTAAAATCCATGACTTTTGCCTTGGGATCCCTTTTGGTAAGTTTGAGTTTCAATAATGTATACTGTCTGTTTAGATGGATATAAATCGCGCACAGGAAACTTCTATGCTGTATCAACTGTTGGTTTTCTGAAAGATATTTGGCAGCTTTCTAGGAATTAAGAGCTGGTCATAGCATAAATTGTTCAAAGTTGTTCTAAATGCGTTGATTGCAAACATAGTTTCATTTCCTTGATAGCAAAGCTGTTCTAAATTCATTATCTAACATGTTATGTTATATAGAGACTGATGTGGCAAATAATAATCTTGACTACTGGAAATTAGCAGTCTGCTTTCTTGTGCTTCCATAATTAAAACTTGATGACAAATTGTTCCACTGGCCTTGTTCTTCTCACACGTGTGGCATCCCGTATTTCTGAGCGGTTCAGTATTTTTAAGTTTTGGAAATATCAACTTGGTTGTCATTTATGTATCGACATACAGATAAGTGAAATAATGATACTTCATTTGGTAATGCAGGTGGTCTTTTATTCTCTATGGGGCTTCTAGGATACATCTTCTCAAGAAGCACCATAAGTCTTGTCTTGGGCATTGCACCAGGGCTCGCCACTCTGCTACTTGGTACTCTCAGTCTAAAGTTTTGGAGGAGCGGGAGATCCAGCTTCCTGCTTATCTTGGCCCAAGCAGGTAGAATGAATATCATCATCCTAAGCTTTGTGTTATAAAGTATCTGAGTTACAATGTAATCACATTAAAACTAGGTGTACCTGTGCCCCATTGCTTATCAACCTGCTTTTCCTGTGTTTTTGCAGCAATTTCTGCTTTCCTGGCATGGAAGTACTCTCATGCTTACTTCTTGGTAACTCCTTTAACTCGTACAGAATATATAGTACAATTACTGTCTTAATATAGTGTTAATCTCTACTTCTGTGTGCAGACAAATAGACTCCTTCCTTGGGGCTTCTACGCTTCACTAAGGTAATTTTCTCTATACTCTCCATCTCCATCCAACGCTGTTTTCCCCTTTGGACAAGATCTGATGTTCTCTCCTGCTTGAAAATCATGCAGCACTGCAATGGGTTGTTTCTACGCCTATGTGCTGCTTGCGGGAGGAAATCCCCCACCTAAGAAGTTGGCAGCCATTCCACCGCAGTAGAAAGAGGGATTCAGTTTAGGATCAGCGTTTGTTGACCTTTCGTTCATCATGCTGTATCAGCTAGTATAGTAAAATTTTGATTGTCTTCCTATGTATATTCTGCAATCTTTGTTCACTGCTGGCTGGGCCTTTGGATTTTCTATTCTGGTAACCTGAAACTTTGAGCAAATAAAGATTCAGAGGACAATGGCCCTGGCTCCAGTGAACATGCTGTTTTCTTCCACATGATTGAACGTGATAAAGATAACTTGATAAGCTTGCTCAGCATCTACTTGATACGTTTGAGCAATTGATGAACTCCACCTGAGAAATCTGAGGTGTTTTGTACTTTGTCGCCTGATGAGCTTGTACCTTCAATTCTGAAACGAATGGACCTAAGTTTTCTTGTGCAAACTACAGCATGCTTATGCAGTCGTTTTAACTAGCTACATACAACACAAGCATTAGTTACAATCTCTGGTTATCCAGTCAAACTACACAAGCACACGCAAAAAGGATACTCTCGACGGCGGAAAAAGAAAAGGAAAAGAGATACTCTCGGTTCCTATGAATTTTAGTTTTTATATAAGAACTTTTTTTAACCTAAATAAGAACATATTTTGCCAGGAACAAGAAACACATGTTACCGTATATGAATGGGTTTGCAAGAAGTAAAAATTCATTTTACCTCCCTGAACTATCCTCGAAGTCTAGTTTCCTTAACTAAAAAACCGGGTAAATTACCTCCCTCAACTTTTAACATTGTTCATTTTACCTCCTGACCCGATTATAGGTGGTTTTCAAAGGTGATTTTGTCTTTTTAGTTTAAAAATAAATCTAGTAAATACCTAATGAGGTTTTTAAACCACGAAAAATATCTCTAAGCATTTAAAAATTCTGAGAAAAATACTAAAGATGAATTAGGAGACGAGAAACCCAAATAATATATTTATATGTTGTCAAAAAATCTCTAGATTTTTTTAAAAATTTGATTTAGCTCTAGGAAAATCAAAAAATATCCAAAAAATCTAAAAACTACCAAAATATTCCAATTGAACTGTAGCAAAAATTTCATGCTCATTGGATCATGTATAACTGAGTTATAGATTTATTTAGTTTTATATGTTGTGAAAAATATCTCTAGAAAAAGATAAAATCATCTTTGAAAACTACCTATAACCGGGTCAGGGAGGTAAAATGAACGATTTTAAAAGTTGAGGGAGGTGGTTTACCCGATTTTCGAGTTCAGAGAAAAACTAAACTTTGAGGATATAGTTCATGGAGCTAAAATAGACTTTTTCGTTTTCATAAAGCTCAATCAAATGGCCCAACTAAGCCGCTCGAACCGCCTCCCACCACCCATCGGCCAGATCAGCCTTCAAACTAGGGTTTACTCCTCCCGCTCCGAGAAAGCAAACAAGCGTCAGCTCCGCCGGCTGCCTCTGCGCTTTCTCCCCGCCGCCGCCGCTCCTTCCCCAAGCCAGGCCCGCCAAGATGAAGCTCGTCAGGTAACGGCCCCGTAGTCGTTCGCCCTTTGTTCGGATTGGCTCCTCTTTGCCCTTCCTCGCCGCTCCGTTTGGTACGAACCTCGCCTAATTTGGTTCTCGATTTGGGGTTTCGCCGCAGGTTCCTTATGAAGCTGAACAATGAGACGGTCACCATCGAGCTCAAGAACGGCACGGTTGTACACGGCACCATCACCGGTACGCTTCGACTCTAACCTCTAGCGGGGCCGCCGGGAAACCTTTAAATTTCTGCGATCTGAGTAGGCTTCGAATTCTAGGGTTTTTTGTCCGATGCTTGTATGCTTACTTCCTTAGGGATTTGTTCAGCTCGATCTGAAGAGGTAGTGTGATTTGCTTGTGTACCGTGTTGTTTGTCTGGGAGTTGGGAGCCAACTGTCGTCTGACTTAGCTGTAGAGACAAGTAGAGTTGAGCATGCCTTTTGCGCACAGCTCTTGTATCAGTTATGCGCCACACCACAAGTCCTTTTAAATAAAACCATATGTGTGGTTTATGCTATCCCACTGAAATTTGCTATTTGGGTATGTTCAATTAGACTTGGGTTTTACTCTTTTGTTCTGCCTGGTTCATAGCCTCACAGGAGATTTGCTTAGCCCTAAATTTCTTGTAGAATTCCTTTATCAACGGAGCATTCCTGTCGAGTGATGACTAGTAGGTAGGCATAATTGAAGTTGTCAATTGGTTGCCTTAGGTTTTAGATCCATTAGTGCTAGCCTGCTAGGGGATGGTCACCTGGTTAGATGTCTGTTAAAACAATGGGAATTGCATCAGTTGGTAATTTAGTGCACACTTGAATTTGCAATTGCTTTAGCTTCTCATGTACTTGTGCCGTTTCCTTGAGGAATTTAATACATGTGAAACTTAGATGATGTTACACTATTTCATATAATGAAATACATGGATGATGCTAGTGGAGAATATTGAATTTTCTTCCTAAGAGGGGTTTCTTGGGAATCTGGATTGGAAATTGGAATGGTAGCTTACAACTTTGTAGATTTTTTTTTCATGTTAATGTTTTGGGTGGATAAGGTTCCCTGTAAACTACATTTTGGTGTTGGGGGCATGCAAAGGTTCATTATTCACAAGAGGGGGAATATACATTGTGAAAGGCTTGTTTTTAACTTTTCCTTTTTCTTTATGCTACAATTCAGGAAATCACTCTTTGATAGCAGTTCTGGTCCTTGAACGGTGTTCTCACAATATTATGATCCGCACATATTTTGCTAATACTGATGCGATTAATCTAGGATTATGGTTTAGTTTTTACAGCATATCCTCTGATTCATGCACATTTTTCATAGGTGTTGACATAAGCATGAACACTCATCTGAAGACAGTGAAGCTTACACTGAAAGGGAAGAACCCTGTAACGCTTGACCACCTCAGTGTGCGAGGAAACAACATTCGCTATTACATTCTTCCTGACAGCTTGAACTTGGAAACTTTGCTGGTAGAGGAAACCCCTAGGGTCAAGCCTAAGAAGCCAACTACAGGTTTGGTTTCCTCCACTTTTGTTCTGATTTGAGTCCTAATTGTTACTAATGATACTGACTTGGTCAATGTTTATTCTATTCAGGAAAGCCTTTGGGGCGTGGTCGCGGCCGTGGTCGGGGACGTGGTCGGGGCCGGGGGCCACGCTGAGCTTTACTGTTCCCCTGCTGTCGGCTCTCTTGCCTGACAAGTTTCCCGTACAATGTAACCTCTTTCCCTGCACGCTATGTGAAAGAATGTTGCATTGCTACCCATCTGATGAACGTGGACGAAATATCTCAATCTCAGTAGTTCTTGTTGTGAAATCACCCTGTCTATTTGGCCTATCATTCATGCCTGTCTTAGGTTCACACTAGTTAATTCGTAATGTCTTTCCCCTGGCATACATATAAGATGCCGCAGAACTTTGGATATCTAAGGTTGTATGCTTGTGTTTTCACATGGGGATTATTGATCTGGAGCTATGCCTTGCAGTTGTGTCTGCCTCTATTTGATCTTTAGCTCTGCTTGAAGCTAAATTCCCATCGATCGGAGATGCTGATTTTGCTGAAGGTCTGTCTAGTACATTTTTCTCTCATACGACGTGCTGTTGCCCTGTATCGAGTTTTCTGCTGTACTGACGAGACGTGCTCGGTAAAGGAAAGGATGCCTGGATCATCTGAAGCTGGGGTGCTTCGCTGAAAAAACAAGCCGAAACATTGTTCCGGCTGATTGGGGTGCTTCGCTGAAAAAACAAGCCGAAATACTGTTCCGGCTGATTTGTTGTGAGAGAAAAATACTGTTTTGGTTGAAAAAACAAGCTGAAAAAGATGGATTATAAGTGCGATTGCTCCCTGTGTTGTGTACGCTTGCTTATATGTACTCCGTGCCCATTGCCCACCTTGATTTCTCCCACTTTGGTCGGCGTCACCTGGCAATCTATCAATACAGATACAGTGCTGACTGTTGAGTTATAGCACTGGATACTCCTTCCGCACAATAAGATTCTGACCCTTAGTTTCTCTTCTAACATTTGGTCAACTGCTACAAAATCAATATAACCTCAGAGATACTTCGAACACACAAATTTGTTGATGCAAGTTTTATATCCTTAATAACTTGTATATAATTTGATCAAAATTTATAATTTTTTTTCTCTAGTGTTATTATCGAAGGAGTACTCCCTCGGTCTCAAATTAAATCAACTATTTTGCGCCGGCTGGTGCGATGTCCGCCGGTGGTGTCACCCTAGAATCTGCTGCCTCCGGCACCTACCCACTCCCACCGGTCATCACTATCACTTTCAGCAGCAGCATCGTGCGGTGTCGCCCGTGCGCCGCCGCACGAACCGTCGGCAATCGATCGTCGGGGCCGGGAGCCGCGGAGCGATGGCCGGTGGCCGTGCCTTTGTCGTGTATCGGTCTCCCGAACCAGTCGCGAGGCTGAGGTAGGCAGGCACACCACGGCCTGCAAGCGTCTCGTCCGATCTGCAACCTATGGGTTGGTGCCGTTGAGGTTCAGCCACGCTAACGGACCCACGCCAATTACCATTACCATCCATAGGCATGGGCGGCTAGGATTGTGGATTGGAATACGGTCCCAATACCTGAAAACACCGCCGCCTGATAGCGGAACCGATCATACAGTCCACCTGTGTAGGCTGTAGCTTGTAGGGTAGCTATCGCCGAATAAATTTGTCACACATGCCCTGGGTTTACGCTCGTCCCTCCATCACCTTCTCCTGGCCACACGGCAATTATTCGTACAGTCGTAGAAAAAGAGAGCCAAGTGTCGTGGGTTAGTCCATACAGTCCGCGGCGATCAGATTCTTCATTTCTTCTTGGCATGGCACAAAGGCAAAAGGCACATCATCATCAGGGGTACGCGTAGCTCTGACCTGCCTCTCGTTGTAGCTTCACCTGTAAGCGATACCGTTGCCATACCGCCGAAGGAACAGGGCGACAGACACAGCCTAGAATAGTTTCCTCCAGTAAGAACCCCCGCGAATCAGCTCCCTAACATAACAGTCAGGCACCCAGCCGGAGAGAGGCGCCATGTGCAAGCTCAAGTTCACCAAGGAGCATGTGGGGTGCTACCTGCTGGTGATCCTGGTCATCTGCCTCCTCATCGGCGTCCTCTTCGGCCTCGGCGTCTTCAGGCACGGCTACGACAGGATCAAGGACCTCGGCCGCAACCACACCTGCTTCGACTGCAACACAACAGCCAGGTACCAACTGACTGACTGACTGAGCCACCAGGCATGGCACGCTGCTGCATCTGCCTCAACCTGCTGGGGATCTTGGTCTGCGCTGGTCGGTGCAGGCGTGTGTGTAAGACGTGCTAGCTCCTCCGTGGAGGGAGCAGAGCAGTAGCAGACGCTGTAAATTACTTGATCGGTGTGTAATAAGTTTCTGTTGCTTGGTGTAGAGTGCAGTAGACTACAAGTTCAAACAATTCCATGATGATTTTGGCACCAACTCTTCATTTTTGTTTGTCTGCTTAATCGGATCTATATCTTGGCATAAGTACATGAACTGATGTACTCACTCCCTCTAAGAAAACATGCAACTAAAGTAGTTTACGTTTGACCAAATTTCTAATAAATATTAGTCATATTTATAACTCTAAATTAATTTATTAAGAAAATACATTTCACAATTAATCTAATGGTATTTATTTGATATCATAAATATTGATATTTTTTATCTATAATTAATTAAGTTTAAGATACTAAACCATGACACTGTGCTAGAATTGCATGTTTTTTGGACGGAGGGAGTAGTATTGGATTGGACAAGTGATTTTGAGAACCAGAAACAAGAACAGCTCGGTTCATTTAAAAAGAAAAGGGGAAACAAGAACAGCTTATTCATCACCTCATACCTGCAAACCTTGTTTCTCTCTCTCTGCCCCTTGTTTTTTCTTTCTTTCTATCTACTTCTTCCTTTAATTTTTCTTTCTATTTTTTTACTTATTCTCCTTCTCTCGGCTGGAAGCCTTTGTGAATTTAACTACAACAAAAGCAGCAAGATACCTGCAAACCTTGTTTTCTTCCTTAATTTTTCTTTTTCTTTTTTACTTCCTCTCCTTCTCTCGGCTGGTTACTTTTTTATTTTATTTTTCTTGTTCCTTTTTTTTTACTTCTTCTCTCTTTTTCTTTTTTACTTCTTTCCTTTTTATTTTTATTTTTTACTTCTTCCCTCGGCTGGAAGCCTTTGTGAATTTAACTACAAAACCAGCAAGATGCATCAGCGAAGCACACACATATCGCGGAAAGCTACCACGATCCTAAACAGAACACCTGACCATCTGGAAGCAGAGTATTTCACTATTCAGTGATTGGCTCCATCATAGTTTGATAAGCTCATGTATCCAAGACGCATATTTGCAGAAACATGAGTTCCAACATATTCAAATAAGACAAACTAATATCATACCAAACAACGCATCGAGGTATCTTATTTACATGCAAATGGACAGAATTCGTGAGTGCTTAATCACAGAAAACAGTAAAGAATCTAATGATTTACAGAGAGTTTGTAAACACCTGACATAAATAAACTGAATCTCTTAAATCGTTCAGGCACATAATGCATTGGTGCGTCAAATAACAAAGCACCCTGGAGCAGTAACTATTTTACGCTCAGAAACATGAAGATAATAACGCAGCTGGTATGTGACACACGAGTACACCACAGATATGCCTTTGTACATAAGGGCGTTAGCAGATTAGCTGCAGCAGCCACCACCTTGAGAAGACGAGCTACCAGCACCTCCAGATTGGCCAGGGACTACATATCCAACTTTGATTCCATAAGACTGCAAATTTGACAAAAGATGTATGAGATCATACTCATGTGGCAGTAACAAGATACGTATTGTAAGCAAGCAAAATGTTATGGAGAGTTGGACACGGTTCCTGGTGGGCAAATGGCATTTTCACTATCAGAGAATTGCTAGTTTCCATAAAAATGCTCTCTGCTAATCCTTGGACACTAAAAAGTGAAAATCTATCTCTTTCAGCATCAAGAACACCTCCCCCTCAAAATTATATATTAAAAGTTTATCCACTTATGCCATTTCAGAAAAAAGCTACTTCTATGCGATTTATTATATAAATTAAGAGTACAAGGTCTTAGTTAACAGCAAGTTTCAAGAGATCACAAGGACAAACAGGCACTCTGCCTGTTGAAGTGTCGATATTGTTCTTTCCACTTTCCATGTTTGGCTATCCTCATTCCAACCTTTCAGCGTATAAAGGTTGTAAGGAAAAAAGGATAAACTTTCTACGAGATAGGTAATAATGACTTATGCACATCGTAAGGCAAACCATATATAGTGCTCCTGAATGGAACATAAACGTACATGAGTATCTGGCACTCATCTCAGCAAAGGTTTTGGACTGTAATACATCGGTTAAGAATCTACATAAGTTCTTCAAATGGTATATTGAAGGGGCTCACTACATTTTCCTTAAGCAGAACAAAAGTAATGGTTTGAGATTAAAAGGTACCTCATTAGATACATCGAAAACGCCATCTTGGATTTTCTTGTAGATTGCTCCAGCAGTCTTAACAAATGCCTGCATTTAAAAGTTCATGCTGCATGAGGAAATTGGAAAATATTTTAACTGCACATAGATACACCAAGAATCAAGCTTCACCTCCTCGACATTCTGTGCGGTCTTTGCCGAGGCCTCCATGAAGATAAGGCCATGTTCCATTGCAAACTGCTCGCCTTCCTCATAGCTCACCGCACGCCTGTGAGACAGATCACACTTGTTCCCGACAAGCATTATCGTCATGTTAGCATTCGCGTGCTGCCTCGCATCCTCCAGCCAGCTTGCAAGGTGGTTGAAAGTCTCCCTCCTGAAATCAGTTCAACACATGGATTTGAATGCCAGTATCAGCATGATTCAGGAAAATGCGTGCATAAAAAAAGGCCACCCAAACAACTTAGAATTTATGGGGGTAATCACCTAGTGATATCATAAACCAAAAGAGCACCAGCAGCGCCTCTGTAGTATGATCTAGTTATGGATCTGAATGACTCTTGCCCAGCCTGTATAATGTTAAAAGACAGCACAATCAGGTCAGATGAATGATGCATGTGGCCACGTGGGTATTCCGTATTATTAACATTATGGCGTGGCACTAAGGATAGCTTAAATCAACAAGCGGTCCCATAGTTCAGTGCGCTAATAATCCGATAATTTCAGTGGGGCGGAGCACGCTGATAAAGAACAAAGAGAGTATACAGAATATTGTAGCTTCAGAACTCAGCCAGCTACAATGTTTTCATCTTGAACTACAGACCCCCAAAACAACTTTGTGGCACACCAATTGGACATTCTAAATTCCAGTTTAGAGCCAGACTTGAGCATAATATTGTAGCTTCAGAGCCCAGCAAGATACAATGTTTTCATATTGAACTACAGACCCCCAAAACAACTTTGTGCCACACCAATTGGACATCCTAAATTCCAGTTTGCAACCAAAATTGAGTAGCTCAAGTCCCATAAGCAACTGAGGAAGCAATTATGTTGCCTTAATTGGTAGTGGTAGAAGCTATAGGCCGCCGGAAGTAAGTATCTAAGGGATGCGTAAGAACGAAGGAAAGTAGCGGAGGTAGAGACAAAGAAAAGAGGGGCACCGACCGTGTCCCAAATCTGGAGCTTGATGGGCTTGTTGTCGATGGTGATCATCCGGGCCCCGAACTCGACGCCGATGGTGAGGTCGTGGACGGGCTGGAATCGCTTGTCGGTGAACTGCAGCAGCAGGCACGACTTGCCAACGCCTGCAGCAAAGCAAAGCCAAGCAGAGAAAGGCCGTCAGCATCATCGCAAGCGGGTAGATTGGATCTCCATCTCGCCGCTGCGGCCGCAGCAGGTTGGGAGGCGCGCGGATCCAATCGGGGAGCGGAGGGAGGAAGGGAGGGGGCCGACGGGACGGGACGAACCTGTGTCGCCGATGATGATGTACTTGAAGAGGTAGGCGTACGACATCTCCGGTGGCGGCGGGCTTGTTCCTCCGGGGACGAAGAGCTGCGGGGGGATTTAGCGGAATCGGAGGAGGATGAAAAGAAGAAGGGGGTTGCAGGTTGCTTTTGCTTAGCGAGGGGGGAGGAGAGGACGGGGCGGCGGGGGATTACGTGAAGGAAGCGACGGGGTGACACGGTTTGTTCTGGTTCCTTCGGCTGGGTATCCGCTGGCGGGGATGACGTGCGGACTGTTTGGATTCCTATCTGGCTATCGGGCTCGGCCGCCCAGAGGCACGAAAAGGGGTTTTGCCGGGTTGTGGGGAAAACTGCCGTGCCGTCGGCGTCTTGTGCCAATCTAGATCGACCTGACTTGAGTCGCCCGCCCATCTCCGCGAGTCCAGACTCCAGAAGCAATCTAGAGAGAGAGAGAGAGACAGGGCGCGGAAGCTGGGCGTGCCGCAGCCCAGATCCAAGCCAAAGCCGAGACCCTATGGCCTATGCAATAATTTCTGCCCATACAACAAGCCAACAAGGTCCAGCCCAGGTTAACACAGTAACCCCCCCAAAAAAAAAAGTAACCATGGCCCTGGCGCCAGCGAAACTCGCATTATTTGGATTTTGGAAGAGAGTCCAAATTTTCTCTCTCCAAAAAAGCTAGCACAGTTTCAAAAAAAAAAAAACTATCACGAATGTCTGATTTTCCTCCCTGATCTATGAAACCAGCTTTTTACCTCTTGAAATTTTGAAAACCGTACATTTTTGCACCTTGGTGGTTTTGACGGTGATTTGATGATGTGGTGCCATGTCAGGGAGGGTAAATCAGACCAAGTTAAAAGTTCAAGAGGTAAATGAGACTAGAAAAATTATTATAAAAACATCTAAAATTTAATAATAAAATCAAAATATTATTCAAATATATTTTTTGAGGAAATATAATGCAATTAAAAATCCTAAAACCTAGTTTACTCTTGATTCTGAAAATTCATAAACAAAATATTTTAGCTAGGAAAGTTATGAAACTTGTTTAAGATTTTTTTTTAAATCGCGCTCTATGTTATGGTGCCTATCTTAAAATTAGTTGATATTGATTATCCGAACTATACAGAAGCACCGGTCAAGCATCGTCAGGACTCAGGACCATAGTAGGCATTAGTTCCCTACCTAGATAAAATTTCAAAGTATCTGTTTTAGCCTGCGTGGCGCATGCACCCTGTTTATGCACGCATACATCCTTTGTTTAATACTCCTCCATTCCAAATTATAATTCGTTTAACTTTTTTTTTTTGACCCTAAGTTTAACCGCTCATTTTATTAAAAAAAATTTGTGTAAACATAATCAAATTTAAGTTATTCTTGAAGAACTTTTGTTAATAAAGCGAGACACAACAAAAGAAGTGATATTTAGCATAAAATTTTAAATAAGACGAGTGGTCAAACTTGAGATAAAAAAGTCAAACGAACTATAATTTAGAATAGATTTAGTATATTTTATTAAATTTTGGCAAAGATTAAATTTAATTAAGTTTTAGCGCAGTGAATTATGGAGGGTAGCGTGACATGAAAATCTTGGAAGTTCGTTGGTGGATGCGATGAGCACCGTGGCAGCCATGCGCCATGAATGCCGCCGTGTGATGCGGTGGCCTCCTTGCCAACTGCGCGGGGGAAGGTGTGCCGACCATGCATCAGATCCCTGAGTCGCAAATTGCAAAGTAAACACCTCATTTAGCTCGAATAAAACGAGATTACTTGCACAATGGTCGACGTGTCGACTCGAGGCTACGCCGTGCGGTGCCTAACACTGTATACGTGGCCATTTTTTTTCTTAAAAAAAGTCACGAGCTGTTGATGTGGCCCGCGCCTCCCTAGTTTCTGGAAGCTGAAACCTCCCCGCTGAAACCGCCACACGTCGCGCGAGTAAAACCCCCCGACCCACCCCTCTTGAGTCTTGACCGTCTCGCTCCCATCCCATCCCGCCGCGCGGCCCCCTCACGCACCCACCTCGCTCGCCGACACATGGACCCCACCGCCGCCGCCAGCTCCGGCGGCACCCCCGCCGACGCCGACGCCACCGGCCCGACCAACACCACTGTGACGCTCCCGCCGCTCACCCTCCGCGACGTGCCACGCCTCCCCTCCGCGCTCGCCTCCCCGACCCCGGCGGCGGCGGTCCCGAACCCCATCTCGCGGCACCCCTACTTCCACCCGCCCGCCACCTTCTACATCTCCCCAGGGGACGTCACCCTCCGCCACGCCTTCTTCGACATCGCCTCCGCCGCGCCGTCCCCGCTCGTCGCCTACCGCCGCGCGGGGCCTCGCGGGGCACTCGCCGTCGACCCAGCCGCGGCGCGCGCCGCGCTCGTCACCTGCGGGGGCCTCTGCCCGGGCCTCAACACCGTGCTCAGGGAGCTCGTCGTCGGGCTCCACGAGCTCTACGGCGTCCGCCACGTCTTCGGCGTCGCCGCGGGATACCGAGGGTTCTACGGCGCCGACGAGGATCACGTCAGGCTGGACCCCGCCGCCGTCGACGACTGGCACAAGAAGGGCGGCACCGTGCTCAAGACCACGCGGGGTGGCTTCGATCTCGGCAAGATCGTCGACGGCATCGTCGCGCGCGGGTACACGCAGGTGAGAGCAACACTCAGAGCACAGGCACCGCAATGTAAAATTGGGTTCATTCACTATTTACAGTTTACACACTTAAATCCCAATCTCTTATGAATCCTGCACAAAAGTGGCCTAACGAATAGGGCCACGTCACCCGTTAGCCCGCTAGCCATTGGATCAAACGATCAGATGATCTGGTCCGTCCGATTGTGGGTGGGTCGGGTGTCGACCCATAAAGTTCGCGAACCATCCTGAGAGGTTGCCCGTCGTGCAGAGGAGAGAGAGCCGTGCGGCGCAACCGCGCTCGACCTAGCTGCCCCCGCACCTCCCTCCTCCTCCCGCCGCGGGCACGTCGTTCCTGGCCATCCCGGCGCGGGTGGGGCCCAGCGGCCCCGGCGACCCCGGCCGCTCCGGTCTCGGACATCTCCAGGCGCGGGCAGGGGCCCCTGCAACCCCAGCACGGCCGGCGGTGCAGGCGTGGTGGCTCCGGTCACCTCGGAGCGGGCGGCGGGCGCAGGCACGGCGGCTATGGCCACCCCGGCGTAGGCGTGAAGGTCGAGCGCTGCAGCCCCGGTGGTGGAGTGCTCGGCCCTCGCAATGAAGATCTCGCCGTCTGTTCGCATGCGTCTTGGAACACGGCGGAGGAATTTCTACACCTCTCGAACAGCTGCGCACTCGCACTAACTCATAAAACATCGTGCTCCTCCGTGCTTGCTTTCGGATGCCCGAGCTCTCCCCTCTCATAGTGCCACGGCGGCGTCCATGGCCGGAGCGGAGCACATTGCCGAAGGCAACCATGCTGATATGGTCGCGGGCTTGGCCGCCTCCAAGTCGCTGGCGCATCCGCGTGCATGGCAGCTACCCACCTTCCTCTCTCCTCGTTCCTGTGTGCCACTTGCATCGGCTCGAGACGGAAGAGGAGATGCATCAGAGGCCCGATGGGAATAGCAGGAGACTGGCGGTGGCGTGCGATCCCTAGCCTCTGCCATCGCTGCTATTCCATCTAGCTAAGCTCTCTCATGTCAACTATCATAGCAGAGGAGGGCATTCAGGCAAGGTGCATGACGAAATGTCACTGCAGGTTGCAGCAGCTGAGTTGCTAGACTAAGGGTGGCCTCAAGGTTGCTGCTACGAGAAAGAAGATTAAATTGCAACAAAACTCCATGTCTTGAGCATTAATCTACTGTCTTTCTCCTTTGATTCATCATGACAGTAAGCGCCCAAAGGTTTGCATCCTTATATTGCTTCAAAATTCTTCACAAAAAAATTAATGGCTTGATATGCATATGATGGGATAAGTCTTATGTGTGGGCTGGTCTTTATGGGGCTGTGTTGGTCACATGGTCCTTGTGGCTACATGGTCTGTTTTTAGGACAACATCTTAGACTAGAGGACAACATCTTATACTAGCATCTTGGCATATGCTTGGCTGGCTAGCAGCCTATAAATATGTACCCCCAACTCCTCAGATTGGTATGACATTGTGTGAGAAATGAATCAGAAAATTGCCCCAACTCCTAGTGTCATCCTCTCTCGATGAGAGTAAGAATTCTGCTACTACCAAGAGTAAGAATTCAGCGACTAACAACTGGTATCAGAGCCGTACTATCCTGTAGCCTGAGCATCTCCTGCTCATCTCCTTTCCCAGCCGCACAACAGCCCCAGCTAGGAGCAGCAGCAGCTCCGGCCGCTCCTGCTCACTCCTCTTCCTCTGCGCAGACGAGCAGCAGCTCATCTGAAGCAGCCCTCTCCCCACGCAGCAGCCCCCCGGTAGCGCGTTATGTCTGCAGGGCAGTCTCAGCGCTCGGTCGCCTCGAGCACGCGACGTCGGTAGGAGGCCGAACTTGCCGCGGCAGAGGAACGTGAGCGAGCAGCGACAGAGACCGCTGCGGCGGCGGCAACGGCGTCGAGGCTGGCAACGGCGGAGCTGGCAGCAGCCATAGCGGAGGCGGAAGCAGCGGCGGCAGCGAATGCAGCGCGTGCGGCGGCAGCAAAGGTCGAGGCCCTGCGCGGCAGCATCAGTAGCTCCGTTTCTGCTGACAACAGCGCCGACGCGGACCTCGAGTTGTTGGAGAGGGAGGCAGGATGAGCGCGGGCGGCGCAGTGGGCAGCCGCGCATGCCCACGAGCGCGGCGGCAGCCCCGACAGGTGCGGACGCGCCGGTGGCGCTCCTGGAGGAGGCGCGCACGGTGGCGGCGCTCCTGGAGGAGGCGCGCACGGCGGCGGCGCTCCTGGAGGAGGCGTGCATGGCGGTGGCGCTCCTGGAGGAGGCGCACACGGCGACGGCGGCGGACGGGTCGATGGAGAGTGCGACCTTCACAGGCAGCGTGGCTCTCTCTCCCCGGATCGGTACCGTGGTTACCACGGGCTCCAGGCTGTCGTCAGGGACGTTGGCCCCGGTGGTGGGTGGCCTACCCTCACCAAGATCAACTACGTCGAGTGGGTTGTGGTGATGAGGGTAAAGCTCCAGGTGCGGCACATGTGGGAGGCAGTCCGGTACAGCGACGTCGACTACGACCTAGATCGACGGGCGCTGGATGCCCTCATCGCTGCAATCCCGCCCGAGACGCCTTCTTGCCAACCCCTCGCACCATCCCCGCCTTCTTGCCTCGCTCCAGAAGCGCAAATTGACTATACGTCCTTAACGTGTAGGTGGCACAACCCCTCTGTCTCGCTGCTCGTCGGGACGACGAGGCGTGGTAGTGGCACGAGTGTTTCGGGCACCTTCACTTTGAGGCCCTGAAGCGGCTCAGTGCCATGGAGATGGTGCGAGGCCTGCCGTGCCTCGAGCATGTGGAGCAGCTCTGCGACGTCTGCGTGTTGACGAAGCAGAGGCGACTCCCCTTTCCCCAGCGGGCGAGCTTTCGAGCCAAGGAGAGGCTCGAGCTTGTGCACGGGGACTTCTATGGCCCGATGACACCGGCCACACCGGGAGGACGACGCTACTTCCTGCTGCTCGTCGACGACCTCTCCCGCTACATGTGGGTGATGGTCCTCGGCAGCAAGGGAGAGGCTGCGGATGCCATCAGGCGCTCGCAAGCTGCTGCGGAGGCGGAGTGCGGCCGCAAGCTGCGCGTGCTGCGCACCGACAACGGCGGCGAATTCACGGCGGCTGAATTCGCGTCGTACTGCGCTGATGAGGGCATTCAGCGCCACTACTCCGCGCCGTACAGCCCACAGCAGAACGGCGCCGTCGAGCAACGCAACCAGACGGTTGTGGGGATGGCTCAGACCCTTCTCAAGCAGAGGGGGATGCAGGCTGTCTTCTGGGGAGAGGCGGTGGTGTCGGCCGTCTACATCCTCAACCGCTCACCTACCAAGGCGCTCGACGGCAGGACGCCGTACGAGGCTTGGCATGGGCGCAAGCCGGCGGTCTCCCACTTGCGGGTCTTCGGCTGCCTCGCGTTCGCCAAGGAGCTTGGCCACATCAGCAAGCTCGACGACAGGAGCACTCCGGCAGTGTTCATCGGCTACGCGGAGGACTCGAAGACCTACCGCATCCTCGACCCGAAGACACAGCGTGTGCGCATGGCGCGCGACGTTGTGTTCGATGAAGGGCGAGGATGGGCATGGGACAAGGCGGAGGACGACGGCTCGGCTCCGACGTACGACGACTTCACTGTCGAGTACGTCCACTTCGAGGGAGCTGGGGGAGTAGGCAGCTCTTCTTCGGCAAGCGTGTCTACCCCAGTCCCCGAGCCTTCACCGACCCCGACGCCTGCTACTCCGATAGCACCACGCTCTCTAGCCAGGACCTCGGCTGCGATGAGTTCTTCGCCAGCTCCCCCACAGCCGGCACTGCCACGCACTTCAGCACCGACAGGCACCTCTCCGGGCACGTCTACTCCAACACCAGCTCGTGTCGAGCACACCCCGGTTGAGCTCGCTACTCCGCTCTCTCACGACGAGGAGCACATCGACGCGTACCACGACGGCTAGCCGTTGCGGTACCGTACGATGGAGAACCTTCTCGGCAACCAGCCGGTGCCGGGACCAGTGCCTCACGACCTGGAGGCTTAGTTGCACCTTGCGTGTGACGACGGCGAGCCTCGGTCGTTTGTAGAGGCCGAGAGACACGCGGCATGGCGCGCCACGATGCAGTTGGAGATGGATACGGTCGAGAAGAATCGCACCTGAGAGCTTGCTGACCTTCCTCGTGGTCACCGTGCAATCACCCTTAAGTGGGTGTACAAGCTGAAGAGGGATGAAGCCGGCGCCATCGTCAAGCACAAGGCTCGCTTGGTGGCACGAGGTTTCATGCAGCAGGAGGGGGTCGACTTCGACGACACTTTTGCTCGCGTGGCACGGATGGAGTCCGTGCGACTCCTCCTTGCGCTAGCTGCCTAGGAGGGCTGGCGTGTTCATCACATGTACGTCAAGTCGGCGTTCCTTAACGGCGACTTGAAGGAGGAGGTCTACATGCACCAACCGCCGGGATTTGCGATCCCCGGCAAGGAGGGCAAGGTGCTCCGGCTGCGTTAGGCCCTCTATGGCTTGCGGCAGACACTGAGGGCGTGGAATGCCAAGTTGGATTCCACGCTAAAGGGGATGGGCTTCGAGCAAAGCCCGCACGAGGCGGCCATCTATCGACGGGGCAGTGGAGGAAATGCTCTGCTGGTGGGTGTCTACGTCGACGACTTGGTGATCACCGGTACCAAGGATGCGGAGGTGGCGGCATTCAAGGAAGAGATGAAGGCCACCTTCCAGATGAGTGACCTGGGGCCTCTCTCATTCTACCTGGGAATCGAGGTGCACCAGGATGACTCCGGGATCACGCTTCGACAGACCACCTACGCCAAGCGCGTCGTTGAGCTAGCTGGGCTCACCGACTGCAACCCAGTTCTCACTCCGATGGAGGAGAGGCTGAAGCTAAGCCACGACAGCACGACGGAGGAGGTGGACGCTTACGCAGTACCGGCGTCTTGTGGGGACCCTTCGCTACCTCGCCCACACATGGCCGGACTTGGCATTCTCCGTCGGCTACGTTAGTCGGTTCATACAGCGACCGACGACGAAGCGCCAGCAGGATATGAAGAGGATCATCCGCTACGTTGCGGGGACTCTCGACCACGGCCTCTACTACCCTAGGTGCCCTGGGGCGGCACACTTCGTTGGGTACAGCGACAGCGACCACGCCGGCGACATCGACACCAACAAGAGCACGAGTGGGATCCTCTTCTTCCTCGGTAAGTGCCTCGTTAGCTGGCAGTCGATCAAGCAACAGGTGGTGGCCATGTCCAGCTGCGAGGCCGAGTACATAGCGGCCTCCACTGCTTCGACTCAGGCGCTCTGGCTCGCTCGACTGCTCGGTGATCTCCTCGGCAGAGACACTAGAGCAGTGGAACTCAGGGTGGACAGCAAGTCCGCTCTAGCTCTGGCAAATAACCCCGTGTTCCATGAACGCAGCAAGCACATCCGGGTGAGGTACCACTTCATCCGAGGCTGTTTGGAGGAAGGGAGCATCAAGGCGAGCAACATCAACACCAAGGACCAGTTTACGGACTTGCTCACCAAACCCCTTGGGAGGATCAAGTTCCTTGAACTTTGCTCCAGGACCGGGATGGTTCAACTTTCCCACAGGACGACGCACAAGACTTAGGGGGAGAATGATGTGATAAGTCTCATGTGTGGGCTGGTCTTTGTGAGGCTGTGTTGGTCACATGGTCCTTGTGGCTGCATAGTCTGTTTTTATGATAGCATCTTAGACTAGAGGACAACATCTTAGAGGACAGCATCTTATACTAGAGGACAGCATCTTAGCATCTTAGACAAACATCTTGGCATATGCTTGGCTGGCTAGCAGCCTATAAATATATACCCCCAATCCTTCAGGTTGGTATGGCATTGTGTGAGAAATAAACAGAAAATTGCCCCAACTCCTAGTGTCATCCTTTCTCGATGAGAGTAAGAATTCTGCTACTACTAAGAGTAAGAATTCAGTGACTAATAACCTAAGTACTTGTTTTCATAAGTGAATCATGTCTTGCTAATATGTTGCATTTCAACTTCATAGGTACATTAAGTTCTATTATGCCATCTGTCCACCCCATAGCCATATACTAATGAAAATTTCTTTGACACTTTTACTTTACCGATCTTTATAGAGGAGACACCATTTAATATTTGAATTATCATTATGGGGTTCAATAGCTCTGAATTTGATGGAGAATCGTTATTTGAGATTGCTCAAACAAACTATATTATCCCAGTATCATTTTCTAAGTAGTACATGATTGTTGCTGGTACATCAACCTTTATATCATTCCTGAATCAGAGCTTTTCAAGAGAAGTGAACAAAAAACAAGAAGTTGAACAAATCGGTTTGCGTTGGCAACTCCATAGCCATCGGTAGGTTAGAACTAGAATAAAAAAATACACCATACGCTTGTATAGTACTCCATATGTTCTATCAGTACTTCACTAATGGGTGTGGTAACCCAGCCGTGGAACATGGAGTGGTCAGAGAACATATGACATCCCCATCAGTCATGTTGCTCAGCCGAAAAAATGGAAGAGGATTTTTCGTATTACATTGGTACTTCGCAGGTTTCGTCACCCATAGAAATATTATAACAGTCTCTCTCATGTCCCTTGATACATACCACAAACATGATTTCCTTGCTGCTCAACTACATGCTCTGCTTTCTTGGTACCAATATAGTGCATTCAACCGAGAAAAGGATCAACTTGTCATCATCTTCAAATGTTCAGCATTAGCGATTTAGTTTCTCCGTCTATATCCATTTCACATATTGAAGTATTTAATCATTTACTTTCATATATTCATGCTCCCAATCTCAATTAGCATCTGTATAATATTTGACAAACTAGATCAAGCAAAGGTTTATTGCCACATGTTAAAATCCAGGCATGTGCTTGTAGTCTTAAATAACCACGTCTATGACTGTTGTTGCCCATTTTCAAAATTTCAAATAAACTATATGAAACTTTGAGATTTTGGAGTTTATATGAAAATTGCTTATATAACTAACACAATACCATGGAATTACCTTGCCTTTCTGCTGATTATATACTCATGTTAATTTTTGTTTGCAACATACGAAAGCTTTGCTAAATCGTCACTTTCACTATATGCCATCTCATATTGTATTGGATCACCTTTGTATGTTCCTATGATACTAATGCTGAGATCAATACCGTTGTGTTTCTCTAGAAGGATGTCTTAAATCTCATCAAATTATGATGGTGTTTACCTTTTTGCTATGCCCCAGTTTTGACTATGCGTAGTTCTGTTGATTGCTCCAGACTCCAGAGGCACAGTAGAATTAAAACTGATAGATGTTTTGATGGCAAGCTAAATTACAATATGACTACTATAACACAACAACAACAACAACAAAGCCTTTAAGTCCCAAACAAGTTGGGATAGGCTAGAGTTGAAACCCAGCAGAAGCAATCAAGGTTCAGGCACGTGAATAGTTGTTTTCCAAGCACTACTATCTAAGGCTAAGTCTTTGGGTATATTCCATCATTTCAAGTCTCCTTTTATTGCCTTTACCTAAATTAACTTCGGTCTTTCTCTGTCTCTCTTCACGTTACTATCCTGGCTTAGGATTCCACTACGCACCGGTGCCTCTGAAGGTCTCCGTTGGACATGTCCAAACCATCTCAACCGGTGTTGGACAAGCTTTTCTTCAATTGGTGCTACCCCTAACCTATCACGTATATCATCGTTCCAAACTCGATCCGTTCTTGAATGACTGCAAATCCAACGCAACATACGTATTTTCGCGACACTTATCTGTTGAACATGTCGTCTTTTCGTAGGCCAACATTCTGCATCATACAACATAGCAGGTCTAATCGTCGTCCTATAAAACTTGCCTTTTAGCTTCTGTGGTACCCTTTTGTCATAAAGGACACCAGATGCTTGGCGTCACTTCATCCACCCTGCTTTGATTCTATGCTAACATCTTCATCAATATCCCCATCTCTCTGTAACATTGATCCTAAATATCGAAAGGTATCCTTCCTATGCACTACTTGACCTTCCAAACTAATATCTTCCTCCTCCCGAGTAGTAGTGCCGAAGTCACATCTCATATACTCAGTTTTAGTTCTACTGAGTCTGAAACCTTTGGACTTCAAAGTCTCCCGTCATAACTCCAGTTTCTGATTAACTCCTGTCCGGCTTTCATCAACTAGCACTACATCGTCCACGAAAAGCATACACCAAGGGATGTCCCCTTGTATGTCCCTTGTGACCTCATCCATCACTAAGGCAAACAAATAAGGGCTCAAAGCTGACCCTTGATGTAGTTCTATCTTAATTGGGAAGATCAATACAACGATACTAATTATTAGAACATAGTACTATCTTTGCTGAATATATCTCTAATTGTTAGAACATAGTAATACCTTTGCTCAATATATCCTCTTGTCTTATTTTTCTGTGATTTTTCTTGGGCCAATAGTTTTTTTTTACAGGGAGCCTATGTTTCACAATGTGATTTCTCATATTATAACTTCATGTTTTGTGGACCTTTTTTTTTTGTTTGAATGATGATCTGTGATGGCTAGCAACCTAGCTAAGGACATAAGTTTGCCTTTACATAGAAAGGACTCAGCGTTGATAATGGAAAATGATTTAACTATGCCTGAATATGAGTAATTAATGTAAATGATTTAATTATGCCTGAATATGAGTAATTAATGTAAATGAATCTTATATCTTATTATTGAACAAACTGCTATCATACTTTTGATCTTGGTTTCATGTATATGCGCCAAACAAGACATCAACAGCTTATTTCGAACGTGACAAATATCCGTGGGTCAGTTTGCTCCAACTCGTTGAGGCACGAGGCTAGGCAAAAGACTGATCATCTTCACATATCACAGACTGGCCTGACACAGAGAAGCGTGCGGCAACGCCGCGCCTGTTTTCTAGTTGTGATTGAATCTGGGCAGTTCATGGGTATTACAGAAGAGAAGTAGTGCTATACTATTTAGTTGGAGATTTCAGGGTTCAAAATGAGTCTTTGAGTTGTTTACTCACAGCGGCCAATTGTTTCCCTTCTTATAGTTCGTACACGTGTTTTGACTTTTGAGTGCTTTAACAAATGCATGTTCTTCCTTATAAAGTACATTATAAACTAAACTGATCACGTCCAAATATTTCTTTTTTATTGAAGATATATGCGATTGGAGGGGATGGAACCATGAGAGGGGCTGTGGCTATCTTTCAAGAGTTTAAACGCCGTGGTCTGAACATATCTATTACTGGGATCCCAAAAACTGTGGACAATGACATTGGCATCATAGACAGGTCATTTGGTTTCCAAACTGCGGTGGAGATTGCTCAGCAGGCAATTGACGCTGCTCATGTGGAGGCTCTTAGCGCTGTCAATGGTGTAGGCCTTGTCAAACTTATGGGAAGGAGTACAGGTCATATCGCTCTTCATGCCACTCTGAGCAGTCGGGACGTTGACTGCTGCTTGATCCCAGAGGTTGATTTCCACCTGGAAGGTAAGGGTGGCCTGTTTGAGTTTCTGTATGAACGGATTAAGAAGAAGGGGCATGCTGTCATCGTGGTTGCTGAAGGAGCTGGTCAGGAACTGATTCCCGGGACTGATGATCAGAAGCGAGAGCAGGATGAGTCTGGCAACATTGTGTTTCTTGATGTGGGACCCTGGCTGAAATCCGAGCTGGGCAGATGGTGGAAGAGAGAACATCCCAACGAACTGTTCACTGTGAAGTACATTGACCCTACATACATGATTCGAGCTGTTCCTGCAAACGCCACCGACAATTTGTATTGCACTTTGCTGGCGCATTCCGCCATCCATGGGGTCATGGCTGGGTTTACTGGCTTTGTACCTGGTCCAGTAAATGGGACCTACAGTTACATACCACTGGAAGATGTCGCTGTGGCAAAGAACCCTGTCGATGTGAATGATCACAAATGGGCATGGGTTAGATCAGTTACCAATCAGCCAGATTTCCTGAAACCCAAGCATAATATCTGAAGTCTAGTGGCGGCTCCTCCCTGGACCCATTAAATTAGACTTTCTTCTGATCCAGTTGCCTGCCTCCCTAATTATTTCCGTTCAATAAGGTGGTAGCTTTTATGCTTTCCAGTTTGTGTGCTCGTGGAACACTTTTGAGAAGCAATTGTTGTGCTTGTACATATGTTAATATTATCATACTCATGAATAAACGATGCTTTGGGACGAAATCACGATTTTACTTTGAATGAAGCATTGCTATACGATGCTTTGGGATGAAATGACGATTTTAGTTCGAATGAAACGTTGCTATATATGTCATCTCGCAATGCTAGGTGATGGGTGTGACTTGATCCAATGCAGTGCGTATTAGTACAAATAATCATGCAAGTGCATAATAGGCAGGTTGGCCTATTAGCTCAGTTGGTTAGAGCGTCGTGCTAATAACGCGAAGGTCGCAGGTTCGAGACCTGCATGGGCCAATTTTGGTTTTTGATTTTTTTTGTTTTTTTAAACATTTTCATCTTGCCGCTGTAACTTCCTGACTCCATTCTCCATTTCTTCTCTTTTTTTTACATTTTCATCTTGCCGCTGTAACTTTCTGATTTTTTTTTTTTTTTTTTTTACATTTTCATCTTGCCGCTGTAACTTCCTGACTCCATTCTTCATTTCTTTTTTTTTACATTTTCATCTTGCCGCTGTAACTTTCTGATCTTTTTTTTGTTTTACATTTTCATCTTGCCGCTGTAACTTCCTGACTCCATTCTCATTTTTCTTTTTTTTTACATTTTCATCTTGCCGCTGTAACTTTCTGACTCCAGTTTCCAGAACATAACTTCTTCTTCTTTTACTTTGTTCCCCTTTGTTTTTTACATTTTCATCTTGCCTCTGAAACTTCCTGACTACAGTCTCCAGAACAGAGCTTTTGTGGCATTTTCATTTTGCAGCTGTATACCGCTTCCTGACTCTAGAACATAACTTGTGGGCGATCAAATGGCAAACAAACTTTTTCGCCCTTGTTTTTGACAATTTAATCTTGCAGCTGTATCACTGTATGCCGTGTCCTGACTCCAGAACGGAACCTCTGGCTGAACAAATGGCAGGCTAGCCAGAAAACTCTAGGTTGACATAAGTTTTCCTCAACTTTAATTTGCATTCTTATTCATCATTTCTTCAATCTAATGCCAAATTCAAGTGTGACATTTTCACCCCAGTTACCACAGACCAAAAACAAGCGTTCATCATTCAGAGTAAGTACGGCCAGTTGTTAGTAACGATATCTAGGTGAGTCCTACAGAGTTAGATGATGAGAGCCTTACGAAACCCAGGGGCCCTTCTTTTTTTATAGGATAGTAGTTGAACCACTGGAGAATGTTTTACAGGGTGAAGTGAATCAACCACCTCAAGCAATTGCCATGAACAAGATATATCTACACCATGTACATCAAATTACAGTCTCAGCTGCCTCATGCTAGCTACTATAGCCCGTGCTCAGTGTTTCCTTCATTTATGGAATTTGTCACTGATCCTTCATGTATATGCTCCAAGCACCTTCCCCTTTCTCTCCGGTGTACTACTAACTGATGAACACGCTGCGGCTGAAGCTTCAGGACAGTCAGATTCAGGGGAAGTTGGCTCGATTTCTATTGGCAAACCTCTCTGAAACTCCACATACGGGTATGCCATTGGAATGTCATCGCCGTCAATTCTCCATCTGCAAGGCAACAAGTTTGCAACAACCGAACAGCGGTGATCAGCTAATGGCGTTTCTAAACTGTAAGTAATTTTAGTACTCTGAAATAAAAATAACAATGGTTAGTCATTTGTCACATTCAGATGGTTATTATCGACAAAATTTGGCAGTTTGATCACATTGCAGAATTCTATATCTTGTATGATACCCCTCAACTTGCAAAACCTACTTGTCGAAAACCTAATGCTGCCAATGTTTGTTCTGTTTGTTGTCGTCTGATATGTTCTACAGTTCTGGATCAAATATTACTTAACATTTATTTTGTGACCTGTGGTCCCTGTCGATAAAAACATAAATTACAGAGACCAGTTCTTATCATCGCCCGTTGGCTTAAAAACCGTACTTTTTCAGCCTAACGAACAGTATTTTTCTCAAACAACAAATCAGTCAACAATACTTTCAGCCATGGCTTATCAGCTAAACGAACAGGACAAAGTCCTTAACCTTGTTGCCATCACTTGCTATATTTTTTTCTTACTATTGGTGTGACACAAATGACCTCATTATTCTGGGTCCTTGTCCATTTTTGCCTCATCATATTTTTGTATTTAACAGTGTTGTCATAACCTTCTTGCCATTACTTCCTAGCATGTGGTTCAAATGTTCAATGATTACTGCATTATTTTGCTTTTACGTTCATGGCCTGACAGATATTGTTCTATTTGGATTAACAATGTCCTGCCACATTATTTCCTTATGTTGGCTAGAAATTTGCATGATGTTGATGCGTAGTGTGCTTTGACTAATACCATCCTTTGTTTTTACCTATAATTGAGGACAAGGTGATGGAGGAAGAAAGCAGCCTCTACTTTAGCAAGCTCTGATCCTGGGCAGAGCCGGGGGCCACCACCGAACGGTGTAAACCTCTTGCTTGTCCCTTGGCTTGTGCCCTGGTATATATCAATCAGATGAGTCACACATATGAATGGAACCATGAACATCACTAAAGAAAAAAAATGAAGCAAAGCCCAGAGGGCTGGCCTTCAACGAACGGAATCATGGTTAGGACCATTAACAACAAGCACTACATCAGGCAGCATGCTTGGCATCTGAAGATACCAGAACAGTTGTGAGTAATTATGTCACAGATGGACACACACTAATTAAAGGTAGCAATTAGTTAGAGTACACACTTTAAAGGAAGATTCCCTAAAAGCCCCTGATAAGCTTGTTTGATAGGTTCCCTGCCTTTTTTTTGGAACATGAATCATTGGATCATTAATGCCATTATTTTAGTTAGATGGCAAGTGCAGAACAGTGATTAGGAAGGAGTCTCAGTGAGAAAGAACACAAGGTACGTACCTCCCACCTACAGGGCTGAAACTGTTGTGCGTTTCCATGAAGTGAGGGGTTCAGATGAACAGCGCTGAAGACTGGTAGGACCTTCCAGCCAGATGGAATCAGATACTCTGCAACAGAGCAAAAGGGAGAGCCACTTGCTTTTGAGCATCTTCGTTTAGCAAAAGCTAGGAGGTATTCTGGGCATAACAATGCTTAAAAATCAGGCTTAAAGGTGCGACCATCCCCTCTGCCTGATCCATTATCATGTGATGAGCACAAATGGAATCTGCCGCGAAAGTCTCGCTCGATGCAGGAGGGGTTCATTCATCTCACCTTTGTATTTGACATCTTTGAGCGCCTTCCGGTGCACAAACTTGACAATGTTGCCGCATCTCAGCGCCTCGTTGATAACCTGCAAGAATGGAAACCACCACGTCATCAGCAAGACAACAGCATTTCCACATACTACATATATTTACACACAGCACAAAATTAAAAATTCTCATGTTTTGGAGATTTAAATTTAAGTATTTGTGTGGATTGCTGCTAACAGAAATTTATTGTCCCTGGAGTGGAGGGATTACATGCTACAGCCATGTCTAATACTAGCATGCATATATTGAATGAATGATCATCTATCTCACTTGTTGGGTATATTCCATCTTCTTGTAGTCTTCTGAAGTCAAGCACTCCTCCTTCCCTTTGTTGGATCTTATGCTGTCGTGCTCCCTCTGCATGTTGTTCATGGATAGTTTATTTATTAGTGGCCACATCCAGCATAAAAATAAATTAGCATTGCCTTGTGCCTTCACAGTAGTTTAAAATAAAGCAGGTATAAATTACCTTAACCAGGTCCAGATCTTGAGCAGACTGCCCAAGGAAGTAAACGACCATGGAGATGAGGAGCGAGGTGGTCTCATATCCTCCCAGCAGGGAGTCCAGCACGAAGCTCACTTTCTCCTCGTCAGAGAGCTCGTTGCTCGACAGCAGCACGTCAAGGTAGTCGCCCTTGTTGCATGACCCAGCACTCCTCCGCTCCTCGATGATGCCCTTGACAGTGTTGGATATCCTCTCTCTCGCCTGCCATTAAGATTTATATTAGGAGCAGCAGACAGCAAAATAAACCACGGTTATATACTGTATTATTTACTACTGATGTAAGCATATATAGTGTGTATGTATACTAATGAAGAGATCGACCGATGTTCTTTATTAACGCAAGCATGGCATGTGCTAATAAAGACATGCTGGATGATTATTACCTGGACAGCCTTGGCATATGGGGTCCCTGGGATGTAGAGAGGGAAGGAGATGAGGCCCTTCATGAAGGCCAGGAAGTCCTCCAGTATCCTCGCAGTGACCGGCTCCTCTGGTGACAGCCCCAGCACCTGCTTCACTATCACACTGAATGCGAACTGTGCTTCTCGAGGTCAGAGCAGAGGACACGGCCGGCCGACCCAGAGGAATATGGAAAAAAGGAAAGAAAAAAAAAACGACCCTAGTGAGTCAAACAAAGTCACCATGGCAAAAGATCGATTCATGCAGAGGCAACATGACCATCCGTTCGGTCCATAGCCGCTAGCTAACCTTTCTTGCCTCCTCGCAGAAGGCGACGACCCTGACGCCGCCGCCGTCGTCGTGTCGTCGCCATGCGCCGACGACGTGCAGCGCGATCTTCTCGATGTCGCCGAGGTAGCTGGGCTTGAGCTTGGTGGAGGTGACGAGGGCGAGGGCGAGGTTCCTGAGGCGCTTGTGGTCCTCGCCCAGGACCACGAGCATGGAGGACTTGCCCAGGATGCCATGGATCGGCCTGGGGTAGCTGCACTGGAACAGCCGCTCCTCGTTCTGCAGGATGAAGTGGTTGAGGTCCTGGTCGCAGGACACCACCGTGGGGGTGCAGAACAGGTGGGACTTGAACACCTGCCCATACCTGCAGTGCATGCATACCGTCCCGTCATCAACGGCAACAACAATGCTGTCATTAGCTATGCATGCTTGTAAATCCACGTTTATTAACCTTTACTGCTACTACATCCCCTCTTTTCTTTTTCACTTCACCGTGAGTCAGTCAGTCAGACGTACTGTCACGGGCTCGCTCGGAACAAGGCAACCAAAACAAAAACATGAGAGATGCATGATAGATGAAAAGGCTGCTTAGACATGACAGCGGCAGCATCACCTTTTGCTGTCACATGAAATAATGGCGCAATACTTAATTGCACGGTAAGGTGATTAGCAAGATCTCATATTCTCATATGGCCGGCCGGCCGGTTCGCTAGCTAAGCTAGCTGTGCCGCCTGTGCATGGGATGGGTAATTAACGACGACACTGGTGGACGACTAGCTAGCTATTTACAGCAAGTACCTGGAGCAGTGATCCTCCAGGAAGCCGCCCAGCGTGTTGGAAGCGTGCGGCGTGAGGAACCGCAGCGTCTCACCGAGGAGCGGCCACCCGAAGCTTCCCTTGGGGGCCTTGGGATTCAGAAGCAAGGGCAGGAAGTGGCTGAGCACCAGAGCCAGGAGCGACGCGAGCAGGGTCGCCACAGCGGCCAGCACGAGCTCCCCCGCCATCGTCATCGCCCACCACTCCTCCTCCCTAGTTTCATCTCATCTCGATCACAAGCGCATGCATGGATCGATCGGAGCCTGCAAGAATCTCTCCTCGCCTATATGTAAGTATATATATGAATGCTTTGCTTGCTTCCCTTAGCTTTGCTCAACAATGCTCACACACACAAGCCCGCTGGCCAGCTCCCTCCCCTCTCTCTAGAACGGAAGGTGAGGGGGGAGCTATATAGTAGCAGAAGGCAAATGGAGAGGAGGGGAAGGAAAGAGAGAGGGGAAAAAATAAGGCTGCCTTTTGTTTCCTTTCTTTTGGCCGCCTTCTTTTCATTTATTTACGTGTTCTTCCCCTGAGCCTGAGTAGTACTGAAGTAGCATGCATGATCTCTGTTTCTCTCTAAAAGAAAAAGCTTGTATCTCTGTTTTTACTGTTGACAAATTACCTCCATGACGCAGTACAGCACAGTAACGTAAGAGTAGCTTTTATCAAGGAGCTGAGGGGGGCTATAGCTAGGACTAGGAGTATGGTCCAGCGTAGAGTAGCCTAGCATCTAGGCTGCTGAAGGTGCAGTCAAACACGCAGGTATAGAGAGAGAGAGGGAGAGAGGGAGACAGAAAATCTACTCCTACTAGTCTACTCCTACTAGTATTGGGAGTGCATCAGGTGCATAGGGCTGCGGTGCTGAAGCTCTGGGAGATACAGTAAAATGTGAAGCGAACGTGGAGATTTGCAAGTTGCAACTTGAGATTTGTAATGAAAAGGTTGAAATACAAACGGTGAATTCTAATCCTTGGCGCTATACGTAATGTAAGTACTACCTTGATCGTAGTCAAATTGGACGCATGGACAGAGACGCAGGAGTGTTGTTCCTCAAATAGGTTTTTGTTTAGATACACGACCGGTTTGAGTCAGTGTTATTGTGTCATCTACTGCAACAGTAGTAGTAGTACATTGATTGGATTGGTGGGTGCAGCAATGATTTTGTTCCATCCTATAATTGATGTTTCTTTTTCTTCTGATTACTATATTATTCCTTATGTCAATATGATGGTCAATTTACTCCTTTGTGCAAGTACAATCCCGTTATCCTAGGTCAATGTGTGCCTCTCTAGGATGAAATCAGTAGCTCCGTGGAACTTTGCATATAAGGATACCTATAACACAGTAGCTCCGTGGAACTTTGCCTCTCTAGGTCCGTTCACTTCGCTGGAAAAAGCCGAAACACTATTTCGATTAATTTGTTGTGAGAGAAAAATAGTGTTTCGGCTAAAAAAATAAGCCGAAAAGATGGATTATAAAAGAAGCGAACAGGACCCTAGAGATATCTTATTCTATATGTGTCCCATAATATGTAGGGGAATTTTCATTTCATATATTTTCTCCTTCTAAAAGATGATATCTTATTCTATAAATGTTCTACGCGTAAGATGCTCTTTGTATATATAAGGTGTTCTTTAGCTATTTTAAGTAGTAGTTTTTACTATACATCTATTTATAAGTTTTATAATTAAAACTAGTATACACCTAAAAAGATAACTTATACTAATTTAAAACGGTGAGAGTATATGTGTTTTTCAAAAAGTAAATTAAACAAAAATATATAAAAAACTTATCAGACATGTCGTTTTAGTAAAATAACAGTATTTTTTAATCACAATAAATTAACATTAGCCGTTTTTCTAGACAGCCGAGTCTTCATTAAAATGTCTTTTGGTACCATGTGGACTTCTGGTGCTCCCGACAGCCACTGTTACCCGGCCAGTGGTCACCCCACCCTGGGTAACCTGCGCTGTGCTGCCAATTATTTGCCCTACACTGTCCTCAAAAAAATTTGCCCTACTCCAAGCAACGGTCACCAGAATGCATCCAACCAAAGCGAAACTATATTTTCACGCTACCGATAGAGTATGGTTAATAATATAACCAACGGTTAGCTGTATATTATTATCACATCATCCATAATCTTTTAATCATCAGCCTATATAATGGTTGGTTATTGATATATATACTACATCATTAATATTTGATCCACCTTACTCATTAAAATTCTTGAAGCCATGCATAACTGTAAATTTATAATCCGCTTCTCTTCTCTCTCTAACTCAACACAAAATATAACGTGACACCTTCAACTGTCTGCTTATATCATCTTATTATACGTTCTCTTATATGGACAGTGCATATAGCTAGAGCCAGCAAATTTGTGAATGAAAACAATGCAGGGCCTCGAGAACTCATGCCACCTTTCGATTGAGCGGTTGTAAAAGAATTTTGTAGGAAACTAAAGGTTCGTATTGGAGCTTTCATCTTTGAGTCTCTTATTCGTGTGTTCCAAATGAGGCTCAAATACGTAAGTTTAATTCAAATGCTTATATTGCCAAACGCACAATTTTTGCTCTTGAGAAATACCTTCATACACAACCATGCGTAATCTCATAAGTACTCCATCCGGCCTATAAAGAAAGACGCTACTGCCTCCGCCTAAAAATAAACTAATTCCTAAGATCACCTTAAGTCAAACTATCTTAAATTTGATCAACTTTATATGAAATGTTAACAACATTTGTGGCACTAAATAAGTATATTACGAAAAAATATTTCATGATGCATCAAGCGATACTAATTTGGGGTTATAAATATTGGTTCCCTTTTTTATATAAAATTGGTTAAACTTAAAATAATTTAACTTAGGACAACTTGAGAAGTTGATTTAATTTAGACTGTGGGAGTATAGGATTTCTAGAATACATTCGTGATAAGCAAATGATCTAAATACTCTTTAAAGATGTTGGTAAACTGTGTCAAATAATGATGGTAAAATCTTTTTTGAGACAACTTTAAAATACTCCCCCATCCCAAAGTAGATGACCTTATAGGTTCGTACATGGAAATTTTCAAGGAGTGAAAAAGGTCTGCTGCACAGAAAACAAGACGGAGAGAGATGTATTTGCAAAAAAAGAAAGGTGTATGAGAAAAGAGAAAAGTGCATTAGGATCCTATAAGGTCGTATTTTGAGATAAAATTTAAAGTATATAAGGTTAGTATCTATTTTGGAACAAAGAGAGTATACAAGATCTTACTTTATGGAACAGGGAGAATATGTTTATAACCATCTCTACTATAAGGACCGTCTCAAAAAAAAGCCCCCGCTGAGATACTACAACCATTCTGCACTAACGAAATTATATCCAGGATGACCGTATCATTAAAATTTATGGCTCATAATCCTTTCTCATAGGCTTCAACTTGATCCGATGGCCAACATTATTTGGATCTCCCCCACCCAGGCTTCAACGCACGCCTCACACATCCCGCAGTCTACGGTAAAATGGAAACCAATGGAAGTCAATCAAGGCAAATATGTAAGTCAGTCAAGGTAAATAGGAAGGAGGGATCCATGACTCCGGTCAAGGCAATTTTCAGCACATCCCGCAGTCTACGGTAAAATGAAAACCAATGGAAGTCAATTAAGGCAAATATGGAAATCAGTCAAGGCACATAGGAAGGAGGGATCCGTGACTCCGATCAAGGCAATTTCCAGAATTGTCATTATAATGGAAAAACCCACGTCGAGCCCGGCCCCATCTGACGCGCCCCCTCCAAAACTCTCCGTGTCGTTCTGGTATTGCGTCAATAAGGAATGGCGACAAACCTGTTGTCAACATACCCACTCGCATGTTTCCGTCAAGAACACGTGAGACCTGGTTTGGTGACCCCACACGTCAGTAGGAGCAGTGGACCGTCTGCAGCGTGGCTAAACCTGGAAAGTCTACCCCTTTCTTCTCATAAAATACCAATGGCGGACAAGGAAGCAAAACGGGTCACTTACAGTCCGGGCCCACAAAGAGGAGATCGATGAAGAGGTTTAGCACATTTGGTTTTGCCTATTTTTTAAAAAAATAGAAGAAATATCCGGTTTCATCCTCCAAAGAGTGGAGTTAAACCACTGTGTTATAAAAGTAACACACTACACGCCCCGACCGAGTTTACAAAATAAACGAACCGACTTGACACGGGATTATGAAAATAAAAGGTCATTATGAAATAGAACACGCAAGCTAGAGACAATTAGTTTTGTTCTAATTTTTAGATATATAGCTTTTGCTATGCACCTAAATATACATTATGTCTATATACATAGTAAAAACTACTTTATCCATTCCAAATTATAAGTCGCTTTGATTTTTTTAGTAAATCTAATTTGTTATGTATTTAGATATAATAATATGTCTAGATACATAGCAAAATGGATGAACCAAAAAAGTCAAAGCGACTTATAATTTGGAATGGAAGGAGTGTATCTAGAAAAGCTGGAATGGCTTATAATTTAAAACAGATGGAGTACTTAAAACTTACTTGATAAATCAGTTGATCATGCCAAGAAGAAATGTTTTTTTTTCTTTTGTCTAATAATTTTCATTAGTTAGCTTTCTAATACCCGAAAATCAACTGAAGAAAGAAAAACATGATAGGAGAGAGAGAAACCGAGAAATAACCAGATAAATATCCATCGCTGTTGCGCACATATATTTACGACTATATCTACTATTTAATTTTAAAAAAGATCATATACAGTTTTTTCTTTTATTTATCAAAAGTGAATTATAGAGTTACTTTAAGAAGCTATATCTACTTTAAGAAGCTTGGTACAACATCTTTGATTATTTGAGATGAAATTTGCATGAAGTGGTCATGAAGATCTCCAAGACATGTTTAAGGTCTTTGGCAGATTGTAAATTATATGGTTAATGCGAGAAATAACTTTATTATGCTTTGTTACGTGTAAGTGTTTCTCGGATTATATATACATGGTCATATACAATTATGTGAAAGTTGAACTCTGGAAATAAAAATCGTTGTTTAGTTGTTTCCATGTATATCCTAAAATAAAGCGTAGTGTTAACACGGACACTGTACTTGTGCATAATAATGCACGGCAATGTACATGTAGCGTTATACGGCAATGGTACGTGAACCACTCTGCAAATTACTGCTCTTTTTAGAAGCGGAGGTCCCGGCTTGAAGTTGGAAATGGACTAGTTGCTCCGTGTGCATATAGTCAAACATAAATTTGGGCTACGGCACCTGGGCAACCGGGCACTTTTCTATCAGAAAAACAGGCAAAGTCAGAGCAAAGTTGCGGTGTTTTTCACCGGGCTGTACACTCGCCCGAGCGCACCCAGCCACATGTACTTGGAGCACTTGGCCCAAAGACACGACGACACGAGCAACTGTGGAGCAAAAAATATTCCTTTCCTTGATGACTGTGAAGGGGTGGTGGGTGTAGCATATTTAAGGAGCCGCACGAGTGGCAGCGGTTTCAGTACAGAGAGAGAGAGGTCCACCTTAGCCTCATCCTCATCGATAGGGGTGCCCGCCTCCACTCGTGTTTAATACCCTTCTGCTTCCCTTCCGTTGGGTCTGTTCGCTGGTCTAAATTTTGATTAAAATTGACTAAAAATTACTGTTTTAATTAAATTGTTATGAGAAAAAAATATTGTTTCAACTAAAAATAAATCGAATATGGATAAGCCGAACGGCCCCGACTTCGCCCGATTGTTGTTGGTCAGATCTGACCTCGCCTTTCCATTCCATGGCCTTTATTTCTTCCCCTCTTGCTCTTGTGCTACTGGCCGGGCCGGTCTGTCCCTTTTGCCTTTGCTTCCTCCGGTTTCGATCGCGGCAAGTTTTGTTTAAGATGACATTTTGCGCTTCTGCCAAAACAATGGGGCGATGCGGTTCGCGTGCAATCTAAAGTATTGCCCGATACCATTCAGGCTCCAATTTGCCGTTCCACCGGCTATGCTGACCTCCCATGAAAATAGAGCATTATTAGGCTCCAATTTTGCCGTTCCGGCTATGCTGACCATCCATCAAACACAGAGCATATCTTCGATAGCTATATACCATGCTCTCGCCGCAGGAGCCGTTTGTGTTGTGGCGTGCACTTTTACGTGTGTGGTTGGTCCTTTACCTTTCTTATAAGAGTGATTTTAAAGCTAGAAACCACAACTAGTTTCTATACACTATCTATTAAATCATGTATACACTACACATAAAAAACCAGATGATGCCGATTTGATCGACACACCGGTGGGGTTAGATCGCCTAAGGCCACAAGTGGCCTAGATACTCAACGGAGGGAGATCTAAATACTGAGGCTGACAAGGATAGCGGGGCGATTTGAGGTTTGTTTTTCGTCCGAGAAATCCACGAGTAATTCACGAGAAGACTTGTTGAGGAGACACGAAGTGAGATAGTGTTTGGTTTGGGACAAGGTGGGACAGAATAGGATGGATGCAACCTAGTTTTAGGAATGAGATAGTTGTGGCTATCTGTTTGGTTGAAAGAATGGAATAGCCCTTGTTTTCTATTTGGCGGGATAAAAGGGAAATAAAATGGATGAAGTTTTAACACCTATAGACCCCACATATCAATAGTGGGCCCCACTCGGCCAACCTTATCTTCTACTCTTTCCCACGCTCGCGCACACACCATGCCCGCACGAGTTGCTAAAAAAAACCACGCACGCACAAACCATGGCCACCCGCTCGGTGCACCACTGCCACACGTGGCGCCGCTCGGCTGTCCACTGCACGCCCGCCGCCCGCCCGGCCATTCTAATAATCAATTGGTCACATTCGCTTCGCTGAAAAAACAAGCTGAAACAATATTCCGATTGATTTGATATGAGAGAAAAATACTATTCTGGTTAAAAAAACAAACTAAAAAGAACGGATTATAAGACAACCAAACAAGACCAAATGACATTGAACCCGAGTGAACAAATTCTACTAAAGGGACATATAGCAACTGAGCTATGTTTAGTTGCCATGTTCTATCGCATTACCCGTATAGATACTTTCTTATCTTTATCTATTGTGAAAGTTTTATAGTTATTATAGTATGTCTTTCATTCCAAGTTATAGTTTTCTCATTTTAGAGAATGTTTGGATCCAGCTACTAAAATTTACGAGGTATGTCGGGAGGATGTTGCATGGGGTATTCGGATACTAATAAAAAAAATAAATTACATAATCCGTCAGTATTCGACAAGATGAATTGTTTAAGCATAATTAATTCGTCATTAGCACATGTTTACTGTAGAAAAACATTGTCAAATCATGGACTAATTAGGCTTAAAAGATTCGTCTCGCAAATTAGTCACAAACTATGTAATTAGTTTCGTAATTAGTCTATATCTAATACTCCATACATGTGTTCAAATATCTGATGGGACAACGACTAAAATTTAGGAGGGGCAACCAAACACCCTCTTACATAGTAGCTCCATGTGTGTTTGGACTATATATTTACCTAAAAATCTAGCTTCAGTATCTTTTTGGCATTGAAATTGGTATGATCATTGCTTCCTACGCGCGCACACGCGCATGTGTATACTTTGTCAGCATGGTGATATGCATCATGCACGTATATCTAGATTTAGGTTTTCATATACTAACAATGCCTACAGTGAAAATTTAGAAGCACATGTAGATTACTTTGGGTCATATTCTATGGAAGATATATGCAATTTAGATGCAGATTTATGTTTTTTTTATCTTTTTAATATTGCATGGATGGGTAGCTTATATGTAATTTTAGAGAGTTATTTAGATTATTTGGACATAAATTTAGGGATTCCTTTTTGTTATTTTTATAATTATGGAAATATATATATATATATATATATATATATATATATATATATGTTATTTTAAGTTTAATTTATATTATTTTATAATGACATGGGTCGGTAACCTAAATCAAGGTAGGTAATCTACAAATAAATTTAATGATAGTTTAGGCTATTTTCATAAAGACCGAAAGTAGATAATTCAGGTATAGGTTAAATTTAGGTTATTTTAAAAATCGCACAGTAGATAATTTATATATAGATATAAGGTGTTATTTTAGGCTTTTCTTTTTTCAAAAATGAGGGAGGTGGTAATTTATCTTAGAAAATACAATTAATCAAATGGTTATTATTGTCTAATCATATTCTACCAAATTAATGGCTAGATGTTTCTTACTTTTATGAGAATTTCATGAATTTGTTCTTTTTGTAGGGCATCTCATGAATATTGGTGTGGATTCTAATTAGTAATAGTAAGAGTACGAATGTTAAAGTTAAAAAGGTTTGATCGATAAAAATCCTAAATAACTTATATTTATGATCATAGGAAGTACTAATCGCATTTCTAAATGACTTGATTGCGATTTTGATTCGATATCTTTGCTTGCTTCAGAGTTACGTATGATGTTAAGAACACCGGGAGACGATGGACCTCTGGATGTCTGATCACGTAGCCTGCAGAAGCAGAATATATGGCTTTTGGCTTAGAGATGATTTAGTTTATGATGTATTCAGGATGTCAATGTGTGCTTATTCCCCACTTGGCTTCAGAAGAATTGCGGCAGACCTAACATGCCGGGTAGAATTTTTACCAGCCTCCGATCATGTCACACTGTCCTATTTTCATGGTCATTATTAAATAATATTATATATAAAAAACAATTCTAATTTTGTTTCAAGACAAGACAAACCATCTTAAATTTAGACAATATTTATAAAAAAAAATTATCAATAATGATGAGATTATAGGTACACAATAAAATATATTACATAATGAAATGGTTATTTGGTATCATAAATTAATATTTTTTATGAATAAGTTTGTGTTTATCATGTGTACTCCCTTCGTTCATAAAAAAGATGTAATTCTCACTTTTTGAGGAGTCAAACGATTTAAAGTTTGCTCTAAATTATATAAAAAGTATTAATATTTGCAATATAAAATATGTATCATTAAATTAATTATGAAATACATTTTTTAAGTACATTAGATGGGACATAAATATAGTGTTAATATTATTCACCGTAAATTTGGTCAAAGTTAAATTAGTTTGACGTGTATAAATCTCGCAATTGTATGCTTTTGTGGATTGAGGGAGTAAAAACTATGTAATTTTCAGTGTTCATTCACCTGCTTGACACGATGGAGCAAGTAGCGTGGCAGCTAGCAGATCGGAACTGAACTGTTGTGGGGCGGCTGGCTGCATGTGGGGCGGCTGGCTTAGGCAGCCAGAGCCAGGGCAGCTTTGACGAACTGTTGCCGCATAAGCCGATCCGTCCCCCGGCCCGGCGAGCTGCAGATGCCCACTCGTGCGCCGCTTGTCCTCTTGCGCCTGCACGTATCTTCATATGGATTTGCACGCAGAGCCAGAGTCCCCATCGTCGTCATTGGACCCGTCCAGCGGCCAGGGCCAGATTTGGATCACTGGCGCTGCCTAATCGCGCCTTGTCCCGTGCTCCCTCCCTTGTTTCGTCTGCCGCCAATGCTATTTGTTAATCTCTAGCGTATGTGACAATCTGAAGATTAGGATGCTTGGACATGCACGGACGTGCTGTTCCTGGTCTGCCGACTTGTGCTCAGCTCAGCGATCCATCCATCCATCTCTCTCTCTCTCTGTTTCCCGGCAGCTTCTGCCGCCTCATGCTCTTGTCCTTTTTCCCTGGCGGTTGGCGCGGGCCGCGGCGGCTTCCGTCCGTGAACGTCAATGTCTAATGCGCGGCGAATATTGAGCGAGCGCGACTGCTGATGACCGAGCACGATGACCGTACGGGCACTGCTGATGATGGTACGCGAAATAGAAATAGCAGTATTTCGATCCTCGCAGATGCAAGCGTGGCTGTCCTTGGTTTCTCTGAACTTACGATCAGCTCAGATCGGCGTGCACATCAATGCATGCACGCACGCTCCTCGTCTCCGGGCCTGTTTAGTTCCCTCCCAAAACGTCAAATTTTTCAAGATTTCCTGTCACATCGAATACGAAAACGCATGCATGAAGTATTAAATATAAATAAAAAATAAAACTAATTACACAGTTTAGACGAAATCCACGAGACGAATCTTTTAAGCCTAATTAGACTATGATCGGATACTAATTGCCAAATAACAACGAAAACGCAGCAGTGCCATTTTGCCAAAAAATTTGGCAACCAAACTGAGCCTCTGTTGCAAAACCTCATGTGCAGTGCAGCGCCGCGCAGGCGCAGGCAGGCAGGCGGGCCACCAAAACCTGGCAACTCTGAACCACCGGCCTTCTGCAGTTGCATGGTGTCGATGTGTGATTCACGAGGCACGTACCACACGGCACGTAGCGACGCCCGAGCCAATCACAACCAGAGACAGGCGTCAGCGAGCGGGCGCCAGCGCCAGACGTGCGAGCCCACGTCCTCGTGGAGGTAGGACACACGGGCAGTCGGGCACGGTGTGGATGTCATCATACTTTGTCGTCGGTATCTCGCCCTCTCATCTCAATTCTCAAAGCATTTGAGGTTTGTTTCTTGATTCTCCAACAGAGTAATAGAGTGATTCTTACAGAGGAGCAAGGTGAAAAGTAGATGGAAATCAATTCTGAAGTGATTCTAGTGATAATTAAACAGGAGCAGTGAGAAGCGAGGGAAAACGGATTTTTCCGGCTCTTAATAGGTAGCGTAAATGGAATAGTGATTTTTATCAGCTTCACACCAGAATCCAATTACATTTTAAGTATTTGATAGAGATCCAAAGAATCTGTTCCGAAGAAGCTAGGAGCAGAGCTATGCTAAACTAGTCCTAAGTTGTTTCTCTCTATGTTTCTGGAATGAATTGAAGCCGGTGAAAGCAGAAAAATTGGCTTAAGCAACGTAGCATTGGTCAGAGCCAAGATAAGTTTTTTCAAACTACTCGCAATCATAAACATGTAAGGGGGTCTTTAGCAGCATCTAAGGACATGTTTGGGACATCTTTAGTAGGTTTAGACAAAAAAAAGAACAATAACTCCAGATCCACTTTTTCCAGTCAAACACTTCTAAATCTACACAGATTTACCCTGGAGTATATCCACGAAATCCATAGATCTATCCCTAGATCCCTGTATTTCATAGTGCATCTTAAGTGGTGCTATGTGAAGGACCGGAAACGGCGACCAGAGGGGGGGGGGTGAATGGGAGCCTCCAATTTCTTTCGAAATCTTCGACCACTGTCCCAATATCAATCCCCAAAAAGCATACACGATCGACTTGATGACCACGACCTTAGAGAAGGGTGGATGCTCCCTCAGAACACAGCGTGTCACCACAGAGCAAACGGAACACAGATCGGAGCCCAAACGAGCAAACTCCCAAAAGAAAACAGCACTGCCCCTGCAAATATCGGACACGTCCGGTATTTTCGGACACGTCCGGTATTTTCAGCAGCAAGCTAACCAAGGGAGAAAAATCCAAAACCCCGTCAAACGGTGTCCAAAAAACATGAAATTTTTAACCATAGCTCTTAGACACCAAGGGAAGGTCTCCACCAAATTTCAGCTCAAAACTCCATAGTTAGAAATATCGGACACGTCCTAGATCATATCGGACGCGTTCGGTATGAGCGAGCAGTTTCTTGGGAAAAATCAAATAAAGCCATAACTTGATCAAATTAACTCCAAATGACTTAAAACTTTGCACAAGGGTTCACAATGGAGTAGAAAGGCAACCTCTAAAGGATCATGGCCTGAGACAAACTCTAACTCCATGAATCGAAGGAATTGAAGAATCCCCCAAAAATAGGTCAAGAACTAAAATTGCCTGGATCTGCGATCTCGTGAAGAATTAGTGGATTTCCTTCGGTGGAAAGCTTCCACTCATGTAATTGATCGATCCAAGGCAACAAGAACGAACCAAAACAATCTCAAAACGAAGAATCGAGAGGGGAAACAAGAGGGGACAAAAGGAGCTCGTGAAGAACACCAAAATCACATCAAGAACATAACTAAATCATGAATCCCGGAGGGCATACGGTGGTTACGGCCACCGGTTCCTTCAAAACTAAGTCACAATTTGAGTTGTGGACCTCTCTTATACATGGAAGCAAACTAGAGGAAGAAACCCTAAAGGAGAAAATGAAAACTAGAGGAGGTGAGGGAGATGGGGGCTCCCCCATCCTATTTAACAGGGCTATTATACATTCCCAGTTTTGCCCCTAGATATAAATGAGTTGAACCGCTAAGCCCAAGGGCGTTGTTGTCCAACCCGGTGTAATCTTGATCCGACGACCACCGCGCCTTCTCACCGGTAGCTTCGCTTCGACGCAAACTCCCCGATGCCGCCACGTGCCATCCGTCCCTCCTCGGAACCTCCGCCCGGGTTTTGAGGCCCAAACCAGTAAACCGTCCATCCGATGGTTTTGAGACCCAAACCATCAAACCGTCCGCGGGTAGCGTACTCCATACGCGTCCCCCGCCATCCGACGCGTGTCACCGCCGTCCTCGATCGGCCGGCCCGCCAAGTCCTCCTGAGCCTCACTTGACTCACGCGTCCGCCATCTTGACCCGGTCAACACCGTCACTCCATGTCTTCTTGCACTTGTCGATGTCCCAAGTGTCACCACCATGGCTAGTCACCTGGCCTCTGGGTCCCTCGGTCCAAGCCTCATGTCCGTCCTTCACCGCTCCCGGTCTGTCGGTATGGCACGTCCTCCTTGACCTTCACCTCGCCGTCGACCACCGCATCCGAGCTCCACATCTACACAACACAAGTCAAAAGACATGTCGCACACATAGCTTTTGCCATGGTAGGGTTAGTCACCACTCAACCCATTTCGTGGATCATATTGACAATCACTCATCATAAAATAAACACACAAGGGTACTTGTCAACCTTGTGTTCGTAATCTCCCCCTTGATGAGTGCATTGTCAATACCAATACACGAACAGCTTGAGCAAAAGAAAAAGAAGAAGAAGAGAAAAGAAAGAACTCACCCAAATGACCAAAAGCCAAAGAAAAGCCAAGAACCGGGTCATTTGAAAATGAGCAAAAACTTGGTCCCCAAAGACATGGGCAACGGCTCGACGCAACCAAGTAAAACAAAACTAGCCCTCAAGAAGAGGCAACGGGCTCAACACCACTAGCAAAGCTCGAAAAGCCGAAAACCTGCTAGACCCTCCAGAAGAGGCAAAGGCTCAACTGTCGATGTTTCACCACCGATAGCCTGCCACGAGGGTACCCGGGGCAGTATGTTCGGGCTTCGGCGTATGCTGAACTCGATGGTTAACGCAAAAGATAGTCGATTTATCCTGGTTCAGACCCTTGATCGTAGATCGAGTAATAACCTTACGTCCAGTCGGCGTTAGCCTTTGCGTTAGATTGATTGTAATGTGTTGTGTTGTGTTGTGTTGTACAATTATTCTCTTCCTCTCAGGAGCCCTGTCCTCCTTTATATAGTCAGGAGGCCAGAGTCCTAGTCGGTTTATAATGAGATTTCATAGTAGGATTACCTAATAGTTCTACTACTACGATTATATGGGAAGAATCCTAGTTGGACTAGATCTTTTTTCTACCCTGCGGGGTATCCTGTGGGTCCCGCATAGATAAGCCCCCGAGCACTTCATGGTTGAGCTCTGAAAATCTTGCTCTGCTCCTTCTGGTCTTGTTGAGTAGGAACAAAATATCATTCGAGCGTTTTCTGAAGTGAAACCTTATAGCGCTTCTTGGGATCTTTGGGTGGTGAGTGTTTTTGAAGAAAAAGTGCATCCATCTGGTTGTAGCCCCCGAGCCTCTTGCTATTTGGAACAAGGAGCTGGAGGATCTTGTCTTGAAGTTGCCCTGATTGTTCGTTGAAATTTTATCAAAAAGAACTCGTTCGAACATGGCTTGTTCCGGGTTCTTTTTGCCGTAATGTCTTGAAGTGGTCTGCGTTGAGGAAGCCTATTGGTGACGTGCGCTTTTTCGAAGAAAAAGTGCACTCACTGAGTGTAGCCCCCGAGCCTCTTGCTATTTGGAACAAAAAGTTGGAGGGTCTTGATCCTTTATGTTGTTTGAAAACTTTGTATTCTGATGTAGTCCCCGAGACTTGGATTACGTCATCATCCGAGTAGTTTTGCGGTAAGCAGCCTCCGAGCTTATGTCAAAAAATTGCACTCACTGAGTGTAGGCCCCGTGTTTTCTCCGAGTTCTTCTTTTTAGAAACGAAGTTGGATGAAGAGTCTTGATGTGTCGTCATTGTAGTCTTGAGTTTCTTGTATTCTTGGTCTTTTGTCTTTGGTTTCGAGCCTCCGGGAATAGGTGAAAATTAAGGCCGAGCTCCCTAGCTCAGTGTTGTTTAAGCTATGATGCCGTCCAAGCCCCCGAGCGTATATCCGTGTTGTTTTGTTCAGGAAGAACTCCGATGCGTGGTTTTGGCGTATTCTTTGATAGTTTTGCTGTTGTCAGATGTAGTTGTATGGTGGTGGTTGAGTGTAAATGCCTTTTGTTCACGGGTTGTACTGTGCTGGTATATTCTTCCGAATATGCCCGTCTTCGAGTACCGCTTCCTCTCACCTGAGTCGTCCATTATTGTGTCCTGTCTTTTCACTGTGTCCTTTGTTAGGCCTATTTCGTTGGTACTCCTAGTCCATGTGCGCCGATCCTTTGGTCTATAAATACTGTCCCTGAGTGCTTGTTTTCATTCATTGGATATTCTGTTGAAACCTTGGTGGTCATGAACATGGTAGTTTGTGAAGTAGAGCAGCCCCCGGGCATGTTTTGTACTTTCTGTGTGTCTTGTCGTAGATGGAGGAAGTCTTATGATAGGGATTAGAGGTAGGCTAATCCCACGACAGCATTGTGCCAGGATGTACGTGGTGGTAGTTGGAGGAAGTCTTGTGATGTGGGCTTCGTTCCTTCATCCGGCAGTTCTGGGTTGATCCTCGTCGCCTGTCTTGAGACCGTCCAGTGCAGATCAACACCATATCCAGCATCACATCAGTCTTGGGTAGACAGATGCCTGCCGGTCTTCTATGCTCCATGTTGCCCTGCCGTGCTGTCGATTTCCGCCTTGGATGCACTGCGTTCGTCCTTTGAAGAAAACAGTGTAACTGATGGCGGTTTGTCCTTCCGAGTAGCAATTTGGGACACGTAGTCGTTCCAGAGCCTAGTCGTGTCCGTGTTCCTCTTTGCTACTTTGCTTTTCATGGTGCTGAGTTCGTTGGGTCTTGTAAGATTTGTAATCTTCTATTTTTGAAATCGCTTGTAATGTAACGAATCTTGTCTTCTGAGTTGTCTTTGACTTTTCTGTTGTGATCCCTGTCGTTCATGAGACTACCGAGTTCTTTCTTACATAACCGGGTTCTTTTGTTCCTCGTGAGGTAGCCCTTTCTTTCTTCTTTCTTTCTTCTTGGTTTGACGGGTCGTTCTTGTATCGATCTGATAATCCTGCCGTGACGTTGGACGGATAAGTCTGAAATCTGCCCGTTGGTTTTTACCGTTGTGAGGATTCGTGCCCTCCGTCGTTTTAGCTGCGTCGGTAAATGGACCATTGCGTTCCCACACTGTGCTTTAACGGGCCTTGTGGGCCATTTGTATTACTGAGAAATCTATTTAAAGACCTTTTATCTTCCTTTCCTTTGTCGCCCAGCTCTTGCCTTTAAACCCTAGTTCTCAAAAATCCACCGCCGTCATTGTCGCCATCACCCGAGCACCATCATTCTAGCTTCATCTCCTTTAGTGCCTTTTTTGCTTCCGTCAGTTCATGGGAAAGAAGAAAACTGCAAGCAAGTCTCAGGCGACCTTCGTGGATGAGGAGTCATCCCTGTCTTTGATTGAAAACCAGGAGTTCGTGGCCATGAGGGCAGCTCAGAAAGTTTGGCTGGCTCCAACAACAAGTGAAGACCAGCTGCGCGAGCTCGTTAGTGATGGCTTGATCCAAAGCAAAGTCATCGCTGAATGGAGAGTTCCGGGCAAGCATCGGGTTCCGGCTCCGGGTCCTGGTGAGATTGTCCTTTTTGTTTCCTTTGTCCGTGCTGGACTCTGTCTTCCTGTTTCCGCCTTCCTTCATCAGTTTCTTGGTTATTTCGGGGTTAGTCTGAACCATCTAACCCCCAATGCCGTTCTCCATCTTTCTGTTTTTGTTCACCTTTGTGAAGCCTTCCTTGGGATCCCTCCTTCTCTATCTCTTTTTCGCTTTTTCTTTTGCCTGAAACCCCAACCCCGCCGTGAAGAAACCAGTGCCCTCGGCGGTTGCGGGATTCAGTTTCGCCAGGGTCTCAAAATTAAGTTTTTTGACTATGACCTGGTTGATTCTGTCAAAGATTGGCGTGCCGAGTGGTTTTACGCTGCCAATTTGATCCCTTCTCTTGTTGTTCACTCCGGATCTGGTCCTGTGGCGAATGACCGGTGGGACAAGAAGCTTGAGTCCCCTGCTGAGATTCAAGCGATCCAGCCACTCCTTGATAGGATTAGCACGTTGAAACAGTAGGGATTGACCGGCTTTGGTATTGTCTCAAGCTTTCTTCGTCGCCGGGTTCAGCCCTTGAAAGAGCGGGAACATCTCGGCTTTGAGTATTCTGGGGCCGAGGATCCTTCACGCATGGTCCCAGCTCTTGAGCTGACCGGTGAGGAGGTACTCGAGCGCCTCCAGAAGATGCTGAAAGGAGTGAGCGTCATTCCTCCTGCCGTCTCTGAGTTCTCGGCCATCAACCCGCCCCCAGCTGTGAGTTGTTTATCTTTTTATTTGAGTTCTTTATGTACTCTTGCTGCATCCGTTCTTGCTTAGCTTTTCTTTGTCTTGGTGTTTTATCTTTTTTCGCAGGAGCTTGGGCGGAATTTTGTCGATCCGATCCCCCTTGGTGCTCTCCCTGCCGTGGCGGAGACTGGGGATCGTCTAGCTGGTACTTCTACAATTAGTAAGTCTGAAACCTTTACAGCCCTTCCTAGGGTTTCTTTCAGATTTGTTGATGTATATGAAGAGTATGTTTCTCGTCTAGTCCCTCGCGGTCCTCGTAGTGTCCCGAAGAGGGGGCGAATGGACAGGTCTTCATCTGGCTTGCCTATCTCCAAGAAGCCTCGCAAACCAAGTACTCCCTCAGGTACTCCAGTTGTTGCTAGCATGCTCTTAGGTGAGCACATTTAATACTCTTTTGTTCTTTTATTTTCATGTTTCTCTCTTGAACCAAGTACTTTTCATCTCCTTTTCAGCGGGTGCTCTGGTTTCGTTGGCTGAAGAAGAAGAGGATGATGAAGTCCCCCTCGTCATGCGGCGGTGAGTTGTTTTTCATATTCTTGTTGCATTGAATTTCTCCTCTTTGTTTTGAATTTTAGTCTTGGACTTTTTAAAGTAATCGGAGGTCGGGTGTGAGTTCTTCCAAGGCTCCCGCGCCGACTTCTTCTGAAGCTCCAGTGTCGAGTTCTTTGGTTGCCTCTGTCCTGAGCTGTTCCGCTCCTCCGGTGCGGAGTTCTTCTATGGCCCCAGCCCCAGCTTCTTCTTTGGCCCCGACTTCTTCCACGGCTCTAGCCTCGGCTTCTTCCGCGGCTCCATTGTCTGCTGTCCCGCTCTCGTCGCCGGGTTGCGGGGACGTCTTCACCGTCATGGTTCCCCCTGCGAGGCCTTCTCTTGGTTTCGCGAAGAAAAAAGTAGTCGGGTGAGTAAATTCTAGCTTTATCTCTTTGGCTTTTATCTTCCTTCTTCTGGTTCTTATTGGTGCTTCCTTTTATCACTTTTTAGTGTTTCGTCTTCTCTAATTTCTTCATCGACTTCTTCTCTGCCTCCCGCCGCGCCAACGAGTTTTGAGCCTCGAGACTCACAACATTGTGTTGATGAAGTCGCCGCGGGGGCTTCAGAGCTACCTGGCGGAGTTGCGGACTTGGTCGCTCCGGAGGTAACTGTGGCCGTCGCGCCAGGTTCTTCTGAGGGTTTGGCTCCGGCTTCCCTGGAGGTCGCTTTGGTCGTTCCTCCTTCGCCCCAGCCGGCTTTTCCTTCCCCTTCTCTTGTCTCCGACGGCCCCTCCTTTTCCGGTGACGTGGTGCAACAGTTCGATGCCACTCATCGGTTATCGGAGCTGACCGTAGCCTGGGGGAGCTTGTCGACCCTCGTGACTTCTTTTGGTGAAAAGCTCCTGGTAGGTTTTACTGTCGTTCCTCTTTTGCATGCTTGTTTTTTCTTCTATCCTTACGCTTTGTCTCTCTTTGCTTCTTTTTGCCCAGTCTTTTTCTCGTGATTATTCTGGCTTCTTTTTCTCATCTGAAAATGAGAGGAAGTTGTCTTCGGAGGTGGACGCTCTGAAAGCCGATCTTGACCTTCTCCGGGTTGAGTTGGAGACGGAGCGTCAATTGCACCAAAAGGAGGAGAAAGCCCTTCGCGCCCGGGTAGTGGAGACGGAGAAACAGAGAGATGTTGCGGTGGAGTCTGCGAAGAATGAATGCAAAGGTGCCGCGGGTTCTGCCTGTTTCTTCTTGTATTTTGACTTCTTTTTCCGCTGACTTGTTCTTTGGTGTTCTGTCTAGCTCTCTGAGTTGAGAAGCAGAAGCTCTCAGAGAGTATTGATGAAATGAAGGCCCTTGTCCGTTCTAGTCATAATAGAGCTGAGGAGGTAAATACTCATGCTGAGGAAGAACTCGTCCTTGCTAGGCTGATTTGGCGTGGAGCTGACAGAGATCTTGTGCAGGCCCAAAAAACCATTGAAGGCTTGTCCGGGAAGCTGGCGACGGCTACCGAGAATTGGAATGCCTTGTGGAAATCTTTTCGTTCGGTGGCCGATGTCCTTTGGACTCCAGCGGATGACGGGCAATCTTGGGCGCAGTTCATTCCCCGGATTCCGACTCGTTTCCAAGAGTTCACAAAGAGGTGTGCCCAAGTATGTACCAAGAATGTGCTGGCCTAGGTCCGGGTCCTTGCTCCAGAAGCGCCTCTCTCCAAGATAGCAGAAGAAGCTGAAAGCCAAGAATATCTTGACGCCGTTGAAAGGATGGAGCCCAAGGTTGAAGATCTAGCCACTAGGGTTGTAGATAGTCTAAATATTGATATTTCCCTTTCTGATGACAACGCCTGACTCGACTGAGTATCCTCTTGTAATATTACACTTCTTTTTAAATGAAGATTCTTTATCTTTATCGATGTATTCTTTGCCTGGGTGCGGTTGAAGTTACTTGACTTGCTGAGTACCTTGTCTTGTTCCCGTCTCTGCTCCATAAGACAACTCTGTGCGTTATTCTGACGAGGCCCCTCGATTTGTCGAGTACTTTTCTTTTCTTCTTTCCTTTGTGATCCGTCGAGTGCTTTGTCCGTGCTATGACTCGGCATCCGAGTGCTTTCTTGAGTGGCGCTTGTGCTTTCCTGAGGAAAAAGTGTTCCTATCTGGATGTAGCCCCCGAGCCTCTTGCTTTTTGGAACGAAGTGCTGGAGGGTCTTTTGAAGTTGAAATTTCGGTCGACTCAGCCAATTTGCTTTTTGTTAGCTTTTAGCTACCCTCATTGGCGAGTTCAAGCGTTTTTTTCAGCTATTTTGCTCTTGGCCGGGATGCTTAGGCATGTTTTCAGCCATTTTGCTTTTTGTTTCGGGTGTTAGCTTTTAGCTACCCTCATCGGCGGGCTTAAGCGTTTTTTCAGCTATTTTGCTCTCGGCCGGAATGCTCAGGCATGTTTTCAGCCATTTTGCTTTTTGTTTCGGGTGTTAGCTTTTAGCTACCCTCATCGGCGGGCTCAAACATTTTTTCAGCTATTTTGCTCTCGGCCGGAATGCTCAGGCATGTTTTCAGCCATTTTGCTTTTTGTTTCGGGTGTTAGCTTTTAGCTACCCTCATCGGTGGGCTCAAGCGTTTTTTTCAGCTATTTTGCTCTCGGCCGGAATGCTCAGGCATGTTTTCAGCCATTTTGCTTTTTATTTCGGGTGTTAGCTTTTAGCTACCCTCATCGGCGGGCTCAAGCGTTTTTTCAGCTATTTTGCTCTCGGCCGGAATGCTCAGGCATGTTTTCAGCCATTTTGCTTTTTGTTTCGTAAAAATAACTCGTTGGAAGTCATGACAAGACATGCTGTGGATGAATATCATCTTTTATTGATCATGAGTATAAACTAATACATATGTTGTTGAAGAGTATTGTCTTTCGTTGATTGTGAAAGTAGGTCCCTTGTGGCTTGCATATCTGTTTCTTCTTGAGTTGTTTTTACGCGTAGAATCATCTTAGCTGGCTGATGTGCCATGTATTGCTGACTTCTTTTCCATCTTCGGTCATTAACAGCCTGGTCCGGTGACTTTTGTGACGATGAACGGGCCTTCCCATGGACTGAGTAGCTTATGTCGTCCATCAGTCTTTTGTATCCTTCTTAGTACTAAGTCTTCGACTTGTAGTGATCGAGGTTGGGTGCTCTTGTTGTAATGCCGTCTTAAACCTTGTAGGTATCTGGCTGATTGGAGGGTAGCGTTTATTCTGATTTCTTCTGAGCTGTTGAGTTCTAATCTTCTTGTGTGTTCCGCTTCTCCTTCATCGTATTGCTCTATCTTTGGGGATGTCCAGATCAAGTCGGCAGGTAGTACGGCCTCTGACCCATAAACTAGAAAGAAAGGTGAGTAGCCTGTTGCTCTGCTTATTTGAGTTCATAGTCCCCATACTACTTTCGGTAATTCTTCAATCCATTTGGACCCATAGTCCACTAGTTCTTCGTATAATCTTGGCTTTAATCCAGCTAGTATGAGTCCATTAGCCCTTTCTACTTGTCCGTTGGCCTCTGGATGTGCAACAGACGCATAGTCTATACTGAAACCACAGTCTTGTGCCCAGCTCTTGAATTCTGTAGCTGTGAAGGGGGAGCCTAGATCTGTGATGATTCGATTGGGCATGCCGAAGCGGTGCGTAATGTCTTGGATGAACTCGACTGCTTTGGTTGCGCTGTATTTCGTGAGTGGTTTGTATTCGATCCACTTGGTGAACTTGTCGATTGCTACAAAGATGTACTCGAAGCCGCCTTTTGCTTTTTTTAGGGGTCCTACTTGATCTAGCCCCCAGCAGAAAAAAGGCCAAGCGGGTGGGATGCAGATAAGATTGTGAGCTGGTACATGGGCTTGTCTTACAAATATTTGGCAACTTTTGCATTTTCTGACAAGCTCTTCTACGTCTTTCAAAGCGGTTGGCCAGTAGAATCCGGTGCGAAATGCTTTGCCAACTAGTGTTCTTGAAGCGGCATGATTTCCGCAGCAACCTGAGTGTATTTCGTTTAGGATCTCTTTACCTTCTTCAAATGAGACACATTTTAGGAGTACTCCTGATGATGCAGCTCTTCTGTAAAGTTTATCTCCTACTAGAACGTAGTTTTTGCTTCTGCGAGCAACTTGGGTGGATTGTACCTTATCTGCTGGTAATTTGTTTTCTTTGATATAGTCAATGAAAACTTGGGTCCATGAAGTGTTGATTATCAAGATCTGAACGCCTTTAGCCTGAATTTCATGTGTTGTTTCACCGGGTTGTTTGATAGAGGGAACTGATAGCTCTTCTATGAATACGCCGGGTGGAACCTTTGCTCTGTCTGATCCGAGCTTGGCAAGGACATCTGCTGCAATGTTGGAATCATGTAGGACGTGTAAAATTTCTAATCCTTGGAAGTGTTTTTCAAGTTTCCGTATTTCAGCACAATAAGCACCCATGTTTTCTTTGGTGCAGTCCCAATCTTTGTTGACTTGGTTGATGACCACTGCTGAATCGCCGTATACGAGTAGTCTTTTTATTCCGAGGGTAATCGCGACTGCCCATTTGGATATGCGCCCTGTGGCGTCTTTATTGTGTTGGATGTCTCCGAGTGGAAAATCTGTCACTACGGTAATCTTGTGGCTTTTGAAATAGTGGCGAAGTTTCCGTGAGGTAATGAGTAGGGCGTAGAGTAGTTTTTGTACATGCGGGTACCGAGTTTTGGATTCTGACAGTACTTCGCTAATGTAGTATACTGGACGCTGCACTTTATACACGTGCCCTTGTTCTTCTCTTTCTATGACTATTGCTGTGCTGATTACGGTAGGAGTTGCCGCGATATATAGCATCATATCTTCATCTTTCTTTGGAGGTGTCAGGATAGGTGATGAAGTGAGGTATTCTTTAAGTTTTTTGAAAGCTTCGTCGGCCTCCATTGTCCACTCGAACTTGTCTGTTTTCTTTAGTAGTTTAAAGAAAGGTAACCCTTTTTCGCCGAGTCTTGATATGAAACGGTTGAGGGCCGCCATGCATCCTGTTAGTTTCTGAACATCTTTGACACTTCTAGGTGGGCCCATTTCTGTTATAGCTCGAATTTGCTTGGTGCTGGCTTCGATTCTGCGCTGACTGACCAAAAATCCGAGTAGTTGTCCTGAGGGAACTCCAAATACACATTTATTTGGGTTCAATTTCTATCTCCATTTCTTCAAGTTTTCGAAGGTTTGCTTTAAATCTTCAATTAGAGTGTCTGGGTTCTTTGTTTTTACCACCACATTGTCCATGTATGCCTCCACATTTTCACCGATTTGATTCCCGAGGCAAGTCTGGATAGCTCTTTGGTACGTGGCACCAGTGTTCTTTAGTCCAAACGACATGGTCTTGTAGCAGTAGGCACCAAACGGGGTGATGAAAGATGTCTTGCTCTGGTCTTCTTCTTTTAGTGCTATCTGGTGATATCTTGAATAGCAATCGAGAAAAGATAATAACGTAGATCCTGCTGTCGAGTCAACTATCTGGTCAATGCGTGGTAGTCCGAACGGATCTTTTAGGTAATGTTTGTTGAGATCTGTGTAATCGATGCACATACGCCACTCGTCCGTGTTTTTCTTCTGTACAAGGACCAGGTTTGCTAGCCAATCTGGATGTAGGATCTCCTTGATAAATCCGGCTGCCATTAGTTTTGTTATTTCCTTTTTAATTGCTGCCTTCTTGTCGGGTGAGAATCGTCGTAGCCGTTGTTTTACAGGTTTGGAGCTTTTGTTAACATCGATTCTGTGCTCAGCCAACTCCTTTGGGACTCCTGGCATGTCGGCTGGCTTCCAAGCGAAGATATCTTTGTTGTCCCGAAGAAAGTTGGTGAGCGCGAGTTCCTATTTTGCCGAGAGGTGAGCACTGATAGTTGCTGTCTTGGAGGTGTCGCCTGTGCCTAAGTCGATTTGCTTGACGTCGGCTTCTTTTGGCGGTGCGATGATGCTGGGCTTTTTAGCCGGTATTTCTAATTCTTCTTGGCTTGTTTCTGCAGCGATTGCGGCTATTTCTTTTCTTCCATTGTCGGCTTGCGCTTTAGCTGCGATCTCGATCGCCTGAATGTCGTAGTCAAAAGCGCGCTTTAAATTGCTTCGAAGGGAAAGGATACCGTTGGGTCCTGGCATCTTAAGTAGTAAGTACGGGTAATGTGGTATTGCCATGAATTTGGCTAGTGCTGGACGTCCGAGAATTGCATGATATGATGAATCGAAATCGACGACTTCAAATTTGATAAACTCTGTTCGGTAGTTTGAAGGAGTTCCAAAGGTAACAGGTAAAGTAATTTGTCCGAGTGGCATGGCTGCTTTGCCGGGTACTATTCCGTAAAAAGGCGTGTTTGTTGGCGTAATCATCCCGGCGAGTTGTAGCCCCATTTTCCTTAGAGTTTCTAAAAAGATGATGTTAAGCCCAGCTCCTCCATCGATTAGTACTTTGGTGACGGTCATACCAGCAATAGTCGGATCCAGAACCAATGGATAATGGTCTGCGTTTCCCACGCTAGTCCATTGGTCTTCTCTGGTAAATTGGATAGGATACTGTGACCAATTGAGGTATCTTGGTGTAGCCGATTCTGCTGTCATAATGGTCCGCAGTGCTAGTTTTTCTTGGTGTTTGCTTCTGCAATCCGGAGCCCCTGAGAAAATCACTGCTACCGTTCCCCTAGGTTTTTGGAATCATTTGTCCTCGTGGTTGTCTTCTTCTCTCTTCTGATTGTCCTCTTTAGTGTTTTCCTTACTATCTTTTCTTGTGTATCGATCATTGAAAGTGTAGCAATTTCCGATAGTGTGCCTTCCACTAGGGTGCAATGGGCAACGTATGTTTTCAATGTCATCATATCTTCTTGGTTTGGGAAATTTCTTTGATTTGTTGGCCATTGCCACAGTATTGTCTGGTCTACGTTTTCTTTCTTGATGTCTGCTATTTCATTGATTTTGCCTGTCCGGGTTGTCTTGGTTGCTTCTGTCCGGGAACCTCTCTCGTGTTTTTTCTTCTGTAGTAATCATCTTTTCTACTGTACGTCTGAATTCTTCATTATTTCTCGGATTTTCTTTGCAGAAGTCTTGAAATTGCCATCTGGCCATGATTCCGTGAGAAAAAGCTTCAATTACTTCTCGTTCGGTTATGTCATGCACTTGAGCTCGTAGTTCGCCGAATCGCCGATAATAGTTTCTGAGACTTTCACCTCCCTTTTGCTTGAGTCCTTTTAGTTCTGCATGAGTGATTGGGTGTGTAATGATTCCTGCGAAATTCTCACAAAAAGCTCTCTGCAAATCCGCCCAATTTCTGATAGATCCTGGATTTAGTTTATCGAACCATTGGAGGGGCATGGCCTCTAGTGCCATGGGGAAGAAGAGGGCTTTGATATTGTCGTCTCCTCCGGCTAGTTCAATCGATTGTGAATATATTCTGAGCCATTGCTTTGGTTCGGTCTTGCCATCATACTTGGAGTGATTAGATGGTTTGAATTTGTGAGGTAATCGCACCAATGCGAGCCTGTTCATGAAATAGGGGAACCTGTCGTGAGCCTTGGTTTCTTTGAATTCAGATTCGGCGCCTTCCTCTGGCCAACTGTCGTTCTAATGGGAACAATTTTGCGAGGTTGTCTGGGTAGGAACCCTGCTCCTAGTCTTCCTTAGTTGTTCAAATCGGTGGCCTTGATTATGTTCCTTCCTACTTCCTCCGTCATGGCTTCCACCCGGCCCAAGTCTTTCGAAGGCGGATTTCCTTTGGTTTTGATCTTCTTGCCGGTGGGTTGTTGATCTGGCGGGTAGTCTTGATCGAGCTTTCTCTTCATGTGTTCTCGGGATTGTCGATCGGAGCAAGTCCTAGAGCTGTTCATACTTCTCACCAGGATGCGAAGTTGCTCCGAGTTCTTCTAATGCTTCTCGAATCTTATCGTAAGGCGTATTCACCGTGCGTCTCCCTTCGACTTCTCGTTGTGATTTTCTTCTGTTGTACTCATCCAATTCTGACTCGTATCTGGTCCAAGCTTCCCTGTGCTGCCTAGCACGGTGTTGGCGCCCTTGCTTCAACTTGTTTTTTCTTTCTCTAGCTTGTTTCTGACTATCTGTTTCTCCGTCGTAGCCCTAGGCAAAGGGTGATATGTTGGATTCTGATTCATCTGATGATCTAACATCGGGTGCTTCCGGGGGATTTAATGGTGATCGCGGTCGTCGAACCATGAACACTTCTCGCGCATGAGTTGTTCTGTTATTGGCGTTAGTTTTCATACTGTCGGAGTCGCTGATAACTTTAGTGGATGCCTCGGTGTCGTAGATCGAGTCTCCTTCTTGGTAAGGTGAAATAGCTGTTGTTGTCGTGCCGACTAGTTGGGTTCCGCTACCTTTAGGAACAGAATCCGGCCAGTGGATGATACAGTCCCGTGATGTTATCGTTAGCACGAGGCCCTCCTGAGCTCCTGTCAGTGGTATCCCGAATCTTGGATTGAAAAATCTTTCGACCTGTCCTTGATAGGATCTTGCCATGTTGTCGAGCCCAAATGAAGAAGAACTCAACTTGAGAGAATTCTGGGGGTAATCCGAGTTGTTTTGGGTTGTGTTCTGGAATCTTGCCAAAAAAGAACTCAGTTTCTGGAAAACACTCTGATAAAACTTCGCTTTGGGGCTTGAATTCGAATCGGATACGAGTGGTCGTGAAATCCGATTTGATTCGGATACTATGAGCTGCGCAAATCTTCTGGTGAGCCAATCTGTTGTAGTTGTTGGAATAGGAACTTCTTTTAGATGATCTAAATCTTCGAGGAGATGGCTTTGAAGCTTGCCGTTGTTGTCTGCCTCGCAGATCCATGAGCCGAAGATGAAAGTTGATCCCGTCGGGAAAATCATGTTGTCGAGGTCCATCGAGCTCTCGGAAGCAAAGTCACCAAAATCCCCTACCTGGCGTGCCAGCTGTCGATGTTTCACCACCAATAGCCTGCCACGGGGGTACCCGGGGCAGTATGTTCGGGCTTCGACGTATGCTAAACTCGATGGTTAACGCAAGAGACAGTCGATTTATCCTGGTTCAGGCCCTCGATCGTAGATCGAGTAATAACCTTACGTCCAGTCGGCGTTAGCCTTTGCGTTGGATTGATTGTAATGTGTTGTGTTGTGTTGTGTTGTACAATTGTTCTCTTCCTCTCAGGAGCCCTGCCCTCCTTTATATAGTCAGGAGGCCAGAGTCCTAGTCGGTTTATAATGAGATTTCCTAGTAGGATTACCTAATAGTTCTACTACTACGATTATATGGGAAGAATCCTAGTTGGACTAGATCTTTTTTCTACCCTGCGGGGTATCCTGTGGGTCCCACATCGACATCAACACATCTAGCAAAACACCTTAAATGCAACTCCCCCTGAACAAGTGCAATCTCTCTCAAATGAATGCATATCTCTCAACTTTAGGTGAAATTTGAAGTTTTCTCCCCCTTTTCTGAATATTTCTCCCCTTGTGTCCCCTTGTGACATTGTGAGTGCGGAAACTTCTCCCCCTTATTGACACATGCACTTATCAAGCTAGAGCCCAAGAATTGCAACTCCCCCTCAAAACAAGCTATGAATGTAGAAATGCACGAATGCAGAAGCTTCAAGATTATAGCAAGTAGATTGAAAGAATGCTCTAGTGGATGCTGTCATGTATATATAGCAACACATACAAGTGCTAGCAAATGCTCAAGGTGACCAAATGAGACGAAATATGGCATTTAAGCAAGTTTGATCAAGTTTGAGCAATTTTAAAAGAGGGTTCACCACCAAAGGAGCACATAGCAAAAATAGACAGGAGATCGACCTTGTGCTACACTTGTATGCAAAGTGAACTACCCCAAACAAAGTTCACACATCATGTCAAGAGACAAACTGGTGGTTTGATCAAATTTGAGACACCAATTGAAATTTATCGGAGTTATGCAGCGTATTACCAAAGTTTGTTAGACAAGTGTGTGCGGGAGGTTATCTGTGCCATCAAAACCTGACTTAGTGACCATGTCAAGCCTATGCCAAAGGCATTCAGAAGCTTAATACAATGATCTCGGTATCCATTACAGAGCTCAAGTTCACCAATAAGTGCAATTTAGAGCTATCTCGATACTCTGACATAGGATAGTACAGACCCATCCTGATCTTTTCAAATCACTTAGTTTGATTTTCAAGTTTTAGCACAAATTCAAGTTTCTCAAGCAAGTGTGTAACTCAAGGTATGAGCCGTAGCAACTAAGCATATATATGAAGCAAGAAAAAGAGCTCGACACATTCTACACATGCTAGTGCCACAAGTAGTGGTGAACACATTTCATGTTTCAACAAGTTTTAATCAAGTTCACAGTTTGGAAAACAAGCTTAGCTCATAACATGTATCAATTGATCAAAAGGAGCCTCAGCCAAAAGCACATCATGTATATCCATAACATCCCCAACAAGAGCATAGTGTCAATCTAGCTACTATAAGGATGAAGCTCAGGATGCAATATGATACATGATGATATGATATGCAAGAATGATATAAAAACAAAAACAAAGGCTAAACTACAAAGAAAAGCAAAACTAGAATACAACAACCAAAGTTCCCCTCCTCTAAAAAGGGAAACAAACTCCAAGCTCCCCTCGCAAGCGAGCAAACTGGGCTTGGTCAAGTGGTTTGGTGAAGATATCTGCGAGCTGGTTTTGGGTATCGATGTGGTGCAGATCGATATCACCTTTCTCATAGTGGTCACGCAAGAAGTGAAAGCGAACTTCTGTGTGCTTTGTCTTTGAGTGAAGGACTGGGTTTTTAGCTACACTTATGGCACTAGTGCTGTCACAAAACAAAGGCACTCACGTAAACTCTAACCCAAAGTCTCTCAGGGTAGCTATCATCTAAAGCAACTGGGAACAACAAGCAGCAGCAGCAACATACTCAGCTTCCGTGGTGGATTAGGCGATACTAGACTGCTTGCGAGAAGACCAAGACACAAGAGAAGATCCAAGAAACTGACAAGTCCCTAAAGTGGACTTCCTCTCAACACAACAACCAGCATAATCCACATCAGAATACCCGCAAAGAGAAAGAGAGGAGGAGGCTGAAAACTAAAGACCAAACTCGGGTGTGAAACGAAGGTACCTGAGGATCCGCTTGATGGCTTGACGATGAGACATGTGCGGCGCAGACTAAAAGCGCACGCATAAGCAGACTGCAAACTGGATGTTCGGTCTTATCGCCGTTAGGTACAGCAGGGACTCGATCATGCTTCAGTATTCCTTCTGGTCCACGGCTTCTCCCTCCTTGTCCTCATCTAGGGCCGTCGTGGTTGACATGGGCGTCAAAAGAGGCTTGGCCTCACCCATATCAAATTTCTTAAGCACGTTCTTGGTGTACTTGCCTTGGTGCACGAACGTCCCCTCACGAGTTTGCTTGATTTGCAGCCCGAGGAAGAAAGTCAATTCGCCCATCATACTCATCTCAAATTCTCTGCTCATAGTATCTAAAAACTTGGCAACAAGAGCATGAGAAGAGCCACCAAAGATTATATCATCCACATATATCTGAACCAAAAGGATGTCTGTGCCTTGCTTGAGGAGGAACAAAGTCTTATCTATGGAACCCATCCTAAAACCCTTATCAAGCAAGAAAGCTTTTAAACGTTCATACCAGGCTCTCGGGGCTTGTTTCAAACCATACAAGGCTTTGTGGAGTTTAAAAACATGGTTGGGGTACTTTGGATTTTCAAAGCCAGGGGGTTGCCTCACATAAACCTCTTCCTCTATGTACCCATTCAAGAAGGCACTCTTTACATCCATCTGATACAGCTTGAACTCTTTCGAAGCTGCAAATGCTAAAAGAATCCTAATGGCTTCTAGACGGGCAACAGGAGCAAAGGTTTCTTCATAGTCTATTCCCTCTTTTTGGCAAAAACCCTGAGCCACTAATCTCGCCTTGTTTCTCACCACCACCCCATCCTCACTCTGCTTGTTCTTGTAAACCCACTTTGTACCTATGGGGTGGCACTCTGGTGGAGGTGGAACTAAAACCCACACTTGGTTCCGCTCAAAGTTCTCTAACTCCTCGTGCATAGCATTAACCCAATCGGCATTTGATAGTGCGTGTCCAATATCTCGAGGCTCAAAAGAAGCTATGAAAGCAGAATGAGCGAAATGGGAAATATGATAAGACTTAGAACGCGTTACCCTTTCGTCGATGTCGCCGATCATGGTCTAAGGAGGATGGCGTCACTGGATATGTCGAGGTGCACCCAAAGACGAAGTCGCCTCCCCCTCATCCACAGCTGGGGCCTCCTCAGTCGATTGAGGAAGCGGCTTGCATGGACCCCATGAAGTAGAGGTGGAGGGCTCGGGGCCATGAGCCGAAGTGGTCGAAGCTGGCTCGATCGGGGCAGTCAGTTGAGATGGCTTGGGATCATCCCAATCGACGTCATCATCATCCTCAATGAAAATGCTGTCACCCATCTCTTCATCACCTGCACGTTCAAAGACAGAAACAGAAGAGGGCATGGTTTCATCGAAGGTGACTTCACAAGTCTCCACGACACGATTAGTCTCAAGATTAAGCACACGGTACGCATGTGAATGAGAAGCGTAATGGAGAAATATACCGTCTGAAGATCTAGATTCAAACTTGTCAAGATTACCTTGCTTAAGAATGAAGCACCTGCAACCGAAGACTCAAAATTGACTCACCTTGGGTGGACACCCAAACCGCAACTCGTAGGATGTCTTCTTCAAGAAAGCACGAAGAAAAATACGGTTTGAAACATGGCAAACGGTGTTGATGGCTTCGGCCCAGTAACTCCTAGGAGTCCTATGCTCATCGAGCATCGTCCTGGCCATTTCAACCAAAGTTCGATTTTTGCGCTCAACAACACCATTCTGCTGAGGGACATAGGGTGAAGAAAACTGATGTTCAAGACCCAACGAAGCACAAAAGGTGTCAAACTGTGAGTTTTTGAACTCAGTGCCATTATCACTGTGGATAGCTCGTATGGCATTCTTTGGTAACTCAGTTTGCAACCTCAAGATCAAGCCACGAGCATGAGAAAATGCTTCGTCCTTGCCCTCCATGAAAAACACCCAAGAATAGCGAGAAAAATCATCCACGATCACAAGAACGTACCACTTCCCTCCCTCTGACCGAACCCGAGCCGGACCAACAGTGTCCATATGGAGTAGCTCACTGGGTCTCATGGTCATGACCTGAGTCACTAGAGGATGGGAAGCAGCCACCATTTTCCCATGGCGACAGGGATGGCATACCAGATCCCTCTCAAACTTAAGTTTGGGCAATCCTCGGATCATGTCAAGAGAACTCAACCTCACTAGGAGATCGAAGCTCAAGTGACCAAGTCTCCTATGCCACTTCCACAAATTAGAAGAAGATTCGGCAACCAAACAGCGAGAAGAACCGAAAGACTGAGAGAAATCAGCTCTGAAAACTCAGCTGAAAGGAACGATTTGACAAACTAGATGTCCCTGAGAATCAAGCACACGAGAAAGTCCAGTCTTAAAGCGCACCTCAAACCCATCTTGAAGGAGTTGCGAAACAGAGAGCAAATTGAAATGCAGGCTTGAAACCAAAGCAACGTCCTTCAAGATAAAAGACTCGTTGACCCGAATGGTCCCACGAGACAGAACCTTACCTTTGCTATTGTCCCCAAATGTGATGTTGAAAGGTCCTTGTTTGGTTTTGGTAATTGAGTGAGAACTTAGGTGGACTAATTGTGTTTATGTGAGATACACAGGTGATTAGTCCACAGGTACATGTGTATGAGCAACATATGCCATAGAGGTGAAAATGGCTTGGAGATGTTGCAAAGCTCACACATGTGATGATGAAGGAGCTTAAATGCACATGAGACATGACATTGAGTCATGTGATCAAGGTGGAGAAGATCAAGACAAGACTTGGCTTGATGGACCGGTTGCAAGCGTGAAGGGCAAGTCGAAGGCTTTGGAGTGATGGACCGCGTGGCGGTGAAGCTTGAGCAAGACTTGGCGCCGATGGATGATGGCAACGGTGAAGAGCAAGTAGAGTCAAGATCGATGAACCAATATGATCATGTGATGATATGAAGTGGATCATATCATTGTTGATCGTGTTGGTGCATGTGTTGCATCGACATTGAAGGAGATGGAATGGAATGCGCAAGGCAAAGGTATAACCTAGGGCATTTCATTTCACCGGTCATAGGTGTGTAGAGAAGTTTATGACCGGGTTTAGAATAGATGGCCGTACTATCAAGAGGGGCAAACTTGTTTGCATATTGGTCATCTAGTGCCACTCAAGTGATCTAACTTTGCATTGTCGCTAGGATCGAGTGGCGTGGCAAGTTGAGTAGCTAACATCCTTTGGGAAATAATTGTGAAAATGCTAACACACATACACATGGTGGTGTACACTTGGTGGTGTTGGCACATTTACAAAGGCAGTGGTGTTTGCAGGGTTGAGATGGGTTTCAGGAAAATGGAATGTCTATTTTCTATTGCGCCGGATGCAAAATTCTTGGTGGTTGGCACACTTAAGCAAGGGTGAAGAAGTTAGAAGTGAAAACGAGTTGGTCACGAAGATGCTGGCGTCGGTCAACTGATCGGACACTGGATCTGAATGCACTGGACGCTGGCAGGCTGCGTCCGGTCGCACTGACGTGGAGTGTAGCAGTAGCTGGAGAGTGACTGGACGCTGGCTGTGTCCGATCGCGTTCGACCGGACGCGTCCGGTCATGCTCGGGAGCTTACTAGAAACGACCGAACGCTGAGGGTCCAGCGTCCGATCAGTTGAAGTTGCTGCATCCGGTCAGATCAAGTGACCGTTGGAATCAGGACACGTGGTCGTCTGTGGGCGACCGGACGCTGAGGTCCAGCGTCCGGTCAACACGACCGGAGCGTCCGGTCGGCCCGACCGTTGCCCAGTGAAGGGGTAACGGCTAGTTTAGCCCTTGGGGCTATAAATAGAAGTGGCCTTCGGCCATGGCTGGTGTGGAGCACCTCAAGGGACTTAGTGTCCATGCTTGTGAGTGCTTGGGAGCCCTCCATCACACATATACTTGATAGTGATCATTCGATTGTGTGAGTGAGCGATTCTAGTGCGATTGCATCGTGAGGTTGCATCGAGTGGCACTAGGTGATCGAGTTGCAAGCCGGTGGAGCTTGTTACTCTTGGAGGTTGCCACCTCCTAGACGGCTTGGTGGTGGTCTCCGTCGAAGCGCGCAAGAAGCTTGTGCGGCGCTCCGGAGAAGTGCTTGTGAGGGGCATTGTACTCGCCCCGCGGGAGCCACGAAGAGCAACTCTAGTAAAGCGTGTCATTGAGCTACCCTCACTCAAGGGGTGGGTTCTTGCGGCGCCCGACGTGCGGGCTTAGCGGGTGATGCTAATTAGCCGCCGAACCACCAAGTGAGCGGTCGACACAACGGGGACTAGCGTGTTGGCAAACACGTGAACCTCGGGAGAAAAATCATCGTGTCAACCTTGTTCTTCCCGTTGGTTTGCATCCCCATTACACAAGCTTGCAATTACTTTTATACATATTAAGCTTGTGTAGTTGCTCTTGTAATTAGATAGCTTATGTAGCTTGCTAATTACCTTCTTGCTAGTGTAGCATAGAAGTAGCTCCCTTGTGTGGCTAATTTGGTTTTAGTAACCTTGTTAGTCACATTGCTTAGTTTGTGTAACTAAGTATTTGCGCTCTCTAATTAGGCATTGGTTGCCTTGTTATTGAGCATTGCTAGTGAGCTTAGTTAGCTTTGTGCTTTTGCTTACTAGCATGTGTAGGAGCTCCCTTGTTGCTTAAAGTACTAGTGGCATAGGTTTGTGTGACCTTGCTCCTAGAATTGTTTAGGAGAGCTCTAGCTAGCTCGGCACCTTTGTTGCATAATTGTTATCTTTGTAAGGTGCTAGTGGACATATATAGTGGGGTATAGTCTTGGCTAGACCGATAGTTTTAATTCCGCATTTATATCGGTTAGCTGACGCGATTAAGTTTTAGAAAAGACTATTCACCCCCCCTCTAGTCGCCATCTCGACCCTTCAGATGTACTCCTTGTATTGCATGGGGTCAAGGCTGGAGAACCATTTGGAACTTCCGGTCATGTGGCGCGAGCAGCCGGAATCAACAAGCCACATGTTCTCTAGGGCTCCGCTCTTGTTTTCGTCGTCGTCGACGTCGACGTCCTTTTTGAGCTTTGCTCCACCGTCAACCGCGATAGTGCAAAACCCACCACGGTTTGCACCGGTGACAAAACAGAGACCGTTGAGCTTGTCCTCGCGCTTCTTCTCGGACTCATCATCGGTCGAGGGAGAAGAAGAGTGATCATCGTCGGAGTCGTCGTCGAGGTCGCTGAGGGAGGCGAGGAAGGCGCGTTCTTGAGCTTTGGCCTTCCTGTGGTACGCCTTCTTGATCGCCTCCTTGTCGAAGCCGCCCTTGGCCTTGTGCTTGTCGGAGGTGTAGTCGCACTTATCCTTGCGCTTGCCGGAGTTGTACTTGTTGGTGAAGGGCTTCTTCTTGGGGCAGTGCGCGACAAAGTGGTCTGGATCTCCACATCCATAGCATCCCTCCTTTGGGCCACCACTGCGTCGGCGGTTCAAACGGTTGTTGTGAAACCGAGAGAACCGACTAATGACGAGTGCTAACTCATCATCCCCAAGAGACTCCAGCTGCTCCTCTATGACTGACATCAAGCACGACAAAGAGAAGGAAGCTTGTGAAGGGTTAGTTAATGAACTTGAACCACTACCTGAGGCCAAAGCCATGGTTGGTGCAGAAGGATTCTTGAGCTTGGCTTGGGTTTGGTAGTCGATCTCTATGGACTTGAGCTTGCTGAAAAGCTCGTCGATGGTGAGGGTGTCGTAGTTCGCCGACTCGATGATCGCCGACACCTTCACATCCCATACCTTTCGATCAAGGGCATAGAGAAGCTTGAGCGCCCTCTCATGATCACTATAAGGTAGGTTGGCCTTGTTCGCTTTCATTTTGTTGACGATAGTCTGAAAGCGGAAAAACATGGCATCGATGGACTCGCCATCAAGCTGAGAGAAATTCTCGTACTCGCGCTTGTACGTCTCGTAGAGTCTGGTCTTGACCTGTGCGGTCCCCTCGTGATAGCTCTGAAGCCTCACCCAGATCTCTCGAGCTGTAGTACAATCGGAGACACGCTCGAACTCACAAAGCAAAAGACTCGAGAAAAGCACACTGCGAGCTTTGCTATTTGCGTTGTGCCGATCCTTGTGATCCTAGGTGGTACGGGCCGCAACAGGGAGCACAACGTAAGTAGCATTCTCGCAAATTTCCCAGACGAGCCAATCAATCCCCGGGAGATGCGCAGATATGTGGATCTTCCAATAAGGATAGTTGGACCCATCAAAGTGCGGTGGTTACCGGAACCACGCTCCATGTCGCCTTCGTGGATCACGGACCGATTAAAGTGGAATGATCCTTAACTGGCTCTGATACCAATTAAAGGGCCAGAAACGGCGACCAGAGGGGGGGGGGGTGAATGGGAGCCTCAAATTTCTTTCGAAATCTTCGACCACTGTCCCAATATCAATCCCCAAAAAGCATACACGATAGACTTGATGACCACGACCCTAGAGAAGGGTGGATGCTCCCTCAGAACACAGCGGGTCACCATAGAGCAAACGGAACACAGATCGGAGCCCAAACGAGCAAACTCCCAAAAGAAAATAGCACTGCCCCTGCAAATATCGGACACGTCCGGTATTATGTCGGACACGTCCGGTATTTTCAGCAGCAAGCTGACCAAGGAAGAAAAATCAAAAACCCTGTCAAACGGTGTCCAAAAAATATGAAATTTTTAACCATAGCTCTTAGACACCAAGGGAAGGTCTCCACCAAATTTTAGCTCAAAACTCCAAAGTTAGAAATATCGGACACGTCCTAGATCATATGGGACGCGTCCGGTATGAGCGAGCAGTTTTTCGGGAAAAATTAAATCAAGCCATAACTTGATCAAATCAACTCCAAATGACTTGAAACTTTGCACAAGGGTTCACAATAGAGTAGAAAGACAACATCTAAAGGATCATGGCCTGAGACAAACTCTAACTCCATGAATCGAAGGAATTGAAGAATCCCCCAAAAAATAGATCAAGAACTAAAATTGCCCGGATCTACGATCTCGTGAGGAATTAGTGGATTTCCTTCGGTGGAAAGCTTCCACTCATGTAATTGATCGATCCAAGGCAACAAGAACGAACCAAAACAATCTCAAAACAAAGAATCGAGAGGGGAAACAAGAGGGGACAAAAGGAGCTCGTGAAGAACACCAAAATCACATCAAGAACACAACTAAATCATGAATCCCGGAGGGCATACGGTGGATACGACCACCGGTTCCTTTAAAACCAAGTCACAATTTGAGTTGTGGACCTCTCTCATACATGGAAACAAACTAGAGGAAGAAACCCTAAAGGAGAAAATAAAAACTAGAGGAGGTGAGGGAGATGGGGGCTCCCTCATCCTATTTAACAGGGCTATTACACATTCCCAGTTTTGCCCCTGGATACAAATGAGTTGAACCGCTAAGCCCAAGGGCGTTGTTGTCCAACCCGGTGTAATCTTGATCCAACGACCACCGCGCCTTCTCACTGGTAGCTTCGCTTCGACGCGAACTCTCCGATGCCGCCATGTGCCATCCGTCCCTCCTCGGAACCTCCGCCCGGGTTTTGAGGTCTAAACCCGTAAACCGTCCGTCTGATGGTTTTGAGACCCAAACCATCAAACCGTCCACGGGTAGCGTACTCCATATGCGTCCCCCGCCATCCGACGCGTGTCACCGCCGTCCTCGACCGGCCGGCCCGCCAAGTCCTCCTGAGCCTCACTCGACTCACGCATCCGCCGTCTTGACCCGGTCAACACCGTCACTCCATGCCTTCTTGCACTTGTCGATGTCCCAAGTGTCAGCCACCGCGGGTAGTCACCTGGCCTCTGGGTCCCTCGGTCCAAGCCTCACGTCCGTCCTTCACCGCTCCCGGTTTGTCGGTACGGCACGTCCTCCTTGACCTTCACCTCGCCGTCGACCACCGCATCCGAGCTCCACACCTGCACAACACAAGCCAAAAGACATGTCGCACACATAGCTTTCGCCATGGTAGCGTTAGTCACCGCTCAACCCACTTCGTGAATCACATTGATAATCACTCATCACAAAACGAACACACAAGGGTACTTGTCAACCTTGTGTTCGCACTCTGGAAACTCTAAGTTTGAAGAAGTTGAGAAAAATTATCCACTACCGTCGGTCGAACCAATTTAAGTTTGATTAAATTTATAATAAATGTCATTAGCATTTATGTCTCTAATAAAGTTTACTAGAAAAAAATATTTTATAATAATTAGTCTAATGATACTTGCATCCTTCTTTTAGACAGAGGTACGTACATACTTTTAGCCGGCTTAATTGGAATTCAGAGAACCCGGATTCCATAACGAGGTCACCACCCCTGCTCGTGAACCAGCTTTGGAGACAGCCCCCGGTCATGGCCCGCCCCCCGCCCCTCGGCCGCCTGCCTCGCACGGTCTCGATCTCCTATTCGTCTAGTACTACCAGCAAGCACCACCTCTCCTTGTCCTCGGCAGTCGGCTCCTCCCGTCCCGTCCTCCGGGCGTGCCGTGCCCCTGCCCGCGCGCGCGTCTCGAGATGGCACGGGCACGGGGACGCGCGTGCCAGTGCCAGGCGGCAGGCGGCAGGCGCGACCTCTCTGATCAGCTTTCGCCCTCACCCTGGTCCCTGAGACAGGCAGTGGCCCGTGTACGTGCGTGGGCGTGACCGGGCCGTCCCGTCGGGACGCGCTGCGACGCGACAGCCCCATGCGCTGGCCGCAGAGATCGAGCGAGGAGAGGGGCTGAGGGGCAGCAGCGCAGAGGAGGGCCTTTGACCAACCCGTGCGCGCACCCGCACGAGGGCCGCATTCATTTCGTGTCGTCGCATCGGTCGGGGCAACGCCATTAACCAATTACTCCCGCGCGCGTCAGCACGGCAGTCGGCCACCTTGCTTGTGCATGCATCCTCTGCTCGGTAGTCAATTAGCAAGTGTCTGACCCATCGCTCGGGGAGGGACGCAGGGCACCTGTACTCTGCTTATCATTTCAACCAGTGGCAAGACGACAACGCGATCGATCTCTCTCATTCCTCGCGCACCCGGCCGTGCCTGCAGTGTACTAGATGCCTGTGCCTCCATACTCCTCTAGTACAAGTATGTTTATCCAGTGATATGATACGATGTGTCCTCGGTTCATGCACTCCGTATGGAGAGCAGCTAATAATAATAATACAAGTACTGCACTATGGGTAATAAAAAAGAATTACTACTAATTAAGTACCTCAACACAAGGATGGCCTCAACTTTTTGAAGTGAACACATGTCTAGCTTCGCCTTCGTCCGTCCGCGCAAGTTCACAGACAGGTAGTGATCGATGTTTTCTTCCCATAACTCGCAGCGTTCGTGACCAAACGTGTGTTAAGTTAAAGTTGCAACCGACCTGGCGACGACCACTCCATCACATCACATCGTCACTATCGTAGCTACACAAGGATCACTGTTACAACCTAGCAGGTTCCATGTCTTAGAGCTTAAGATTGTGTTTGGGATTGATTCAACTTTAAACTCTTTTATTAGGTTTTTGTTCCGATCAACAGAAAGCCAACGGCAGGTACTCCGTATGATTGAATTTTAGATGGTTAGATTAGATTTAAACAAAGGCGGTTCTCTTGATTGAGTTTTGGAGACGAGCACTACACCGTGCATATTACTACAATTGAGTCTAAACCTGGATCCGGTAGTGATGGGTGCCGGTTTTGTACTCGACAGCGATAAGTGATAAAAAAATATATGTCTTTTTCAAGTTTCAAACTTAAGATCTCGTCGACGTTCTCTCGAGCGTCTATACTAGCTAAGCTACGCAACAATTGTGACTATCAATGCCGCCATGCCGGTTCTTGGGAGCCATGAACGCACAGTGATACACTCACTATCTTTTGTGCTACCGGATTTTTAAAAAATAAAAAATAGCTAAAAAAAACTCAGCTTCGTTCCCTTGACCTGATCGGTAAGGACATTTGATTGCACCCGAACTTTATTTGTACACAGTGATATGTCGCATTCCCATGAGCGGCCATACCCATACTCTCGTTGCACGGATCAAAGCTCCGGTTGACTTGCACTAGGGGACGTGCGTGCTCGCTCTTGGTACTGTAAATTACATGCAAGCGCGTACACGCCCCGGCCCCACACTACACGTGGACCCGTAGTTTCTACCCATACACGTTCGCTTGAACTTATCAACCATGCTTATCAGTCATGATACAATATTTTTCTCTCACAACGAAACAACATCAGTCAGCTTATCAGCCGCCGAAACGATCTAGCGAACAGGGTGAACACATGCGTGTGGCTGTAACAGCAATGCTCCAGCCGTCGAGCTAGCGTCCGGTGGTACTACGTACGTGCGTGCTAGCTAGTGTGTGTAGCCATGAGTACGCGTACGTATACGATCGAGCATGAGGATTAGCATCGTCGGTGCATGTGCATGCATGCACGGCGGCTGCGCCGCGCCACGCCACGCGCGGGACCGGTCCATCCATCGATGATAGATGGTGAGCTAGCCGACGAGGGTGGTGCATGGGCTACACACACGCACACACGCGCAGTGATGCAGACATGCATGCGCGCACGGATGTGAACAGGGCACAGCAGCGCAGCAGACCCGCGCTTGTCATCTCGTGGGCTCGTGTGGCTCTAGCAACTAGCTCCTGCCTTGCACCTACACGTTGTTACTCCTGATTTTCCCCTCCACGCATCCATTTCTGCACATCGTGGCAAGGGAACATACGTGCTTCTGTACCTCTTGTTTCGTCTGCACCTAGCTTTCGACCGTACGTTCTGACTTGTGGCAACTATATATAACTAGTCCTTCGGGCGCGCCCATGCGCGCGGTGCACGGGCCCCACATATTTTTTTTTGAGAAAAGAAAAGAAATAATCAAAGGTGGACTGTTTTTCGATTTGAGAAAAATCAGAGGATGTTTTCGCAAAAAATGATGAGAGTGTCTATGGAGCGCGGGTTGAATTTCGATAAAGTGGAGGCCTTTTTTGCAAACAAACCAGTGCGCATCCGTTCTGGACTGCGCGTCGATTTGGAAATAACATGAGACGTTTTTTGTAAAAAATTCTGAGAGGACGTCTGAAGCGCGGGTTTATTTCCAAAAACTGAAAGGGGTTTTTCGTAAAACGACCGTGGCTCGCCCGATCTGAACCGTCCGCGCGGCCGATCGAACGGCCATGAAATAACAGCGACGTGGACGTGCTGGCTGAGCGAGCTGGCCACAATGAATCATATCTTTAGATGAGCAGCAGCAAGCAAGCAAAATATGTTTATTTCACACAACCTACGTTGTTCATTCCGATCCATCATCCCTGATAATGCCAAAATAATAACGTGTCAGGCAAACCGACAAATAAATACTCAAAGAGCTAGCTAGGCCGGCCGGAGAGCAGCCACAGTCGTCGTCGATGATCTTGGGTCCAGTTTAGTTTAAAAAAAATTTGCAAAATTTTTCACATTCTCCGTCACATCGAATCTTTAGACGCATGCATGAAGCATTAAATATAAATAAAAAATAAAACTAATTACACAGTTTAGACGAAATCCACAAGACGAATCTTTTAAGCCTAATTAGACTATGATTGGACACTATTTGTCAAATAACAACGAAAATGCTACAGTGTCCGTTTTGCCAAAAAATTTAAAACTAAACTGGGCCTTGCTTGTCCGGTTGTTCCGCTAGCTCTGTTGGTGAACTGCACGGCCGGCCGGGTTCCCCATTCGGGGGAGCTAGGAAGGCCGTACCGTACGCGGGTGTACGTACTCGATCGTACCGGCCGATTCTTGGCCATATTGTCCAATCAGGTCGTCCGGGACCAATCATGCATATATATAACATATATGTCCGTATACGTCCTCGCGCTTGCATAATTCGATGAAAGGGACGATGCATGCATGTGCACGTACTCCATCTATCTTGCGTACGTGCACGCACGACGGCACGAGGGTTAAGAACGATCATATATCATATACCACTATTGCGCGCTAGGTATCCACCTACATGGCTATATATTTGCTAACCACCTTGTCTCTATTCGTTGTAAATCAACTCCTACAGGCCACATATGTTGGTCTTAGCAAGGACCACGTCAGTACGAGACTAGCTAGCTAGCGTGAAGACGGTCTTGGGTAAAGATGGCAATGCCACGATACCCGATACCCGGCGGGTATTTGATCCATTAGGGGATGAGGATGGGATTATATCTTTACCCGCGGGCATCTAAATGGATAATAATCCATCCCCGACGGGTATAGCGGGTACGGGAACGTTCCCTATTTACCCGTCTCCGTTACCCGTTGGAGAACCCGACTATTTGAGCTGTCGTGCGAGTATTTGAGTTGTATGCAGTACCCGTCGGGTATCTGTTACTCGACCGATGCCCGACGGGTACGGGGATGGGCAAGAATCTATACACGGGGACAGGGACGAGATGAAATCTCCGTAGCGGGGAAGAGAATGTTCCGGCGATACCCGACGGGTACATCCCCGTTGTCATCCTTAGTCTTGGGGTTGTCCAGCAGCACGGGTATTTCAGTCTTTTGCCTCGTCCGTCCCTTTTAGCCTGCGTTTGGTTGAGCTTCTAAAAAGTGTTTCTGTCGTCAAAAAAAAGTAGAAAGTCAACCAAACAAGTAAAAACCGAAGCTGTTTTTTCACAAGCAATTACTTGGGTGCCGTCAGGTATTGATGGGGGTATAACCCCAGGTACCCACGGCAAGGGACATGGGCTGCACGGTTAGGGACGGTCCAACCCACAAGATTCAAGACTTGCGGCGCACGACACTGCTCGACATACACCGCAAGGCATCTAGAAGATCTGATCGGATACTAAAGATATTGTAATCTAATACTTGTCATGTAACCGACTAGGATACTTTCCTTGTAACCCTACCCCTCTAAAGTATATAAGAAGGGGCAGGGGTCCCCTAGACGGTTAATCCGATCACACGCAATATCATATCGATAGCCAATACAAACCAACAGACCACATGAGTACGATATTACGTCGTGCAGACGGCCCGAACTATCGAACTCTTGTGTCTCTGTTGCCTTCTTGTTCTTGATTACACGCACCTCGGCCGATCAATTTACCTGCGTGTGATACCCCTCGGAGGACTGCCGATGATATTCTGTCGACAGCTGGCGCGCCGAGTAGGGGTGTGCGTGCTGTTTCCATGACGAACAAGATGGACCTCAAGATCATCGCCATCCGTGGCAATTTGGCTTCAGGAGGCGACGTCCTTCACCTACGATGGAGTCGTCATCTCGAGGCTATTCGCGGCGGCTCAATGTCGCTATGCAATTCGTCATGGCACTTCCCCCGCTTTGGCCTCACGATTATGCGTCCCGTAGCAACGCGACAGTTCGGCACCGGGATCCTGTGCATCGTCATCACTGACTTCAACGACCAATCAAGAAGACCGGGCGTTGGTTCGATGTATAGAACCATGCACACAATCGGAGATTTCGATCTAGATGCATCTCTCGACAAGTCAAAATTATGGGCAGGCAAACTCCGGCATACGACCTTGAGCACGTCCTCACGCATTGAAGTTGTTGATGGCGGCGCACGGTTGCGACTTCGTGCGGTGTTGTTTCCCAGCCCGTAACGAATCTTGACTTCCTCAGATCACAAGATGGCTTGAATCGGTATCCGAGTCAGCAAGCAAGGCTACTTCCGAATCCTCTTAACCAACAAGCAAATAAGGAAGGAGGAGCTCGCGTACATCTTCAGAACCATGCAAATCAAAGCACCACATGCCAACAAACATCCATGACGTTGTTCTCCAGAGCCATACGGGCTAATTATAGAAAGCATGCATGTTTTCAAGCATATACATCTACAGAGCCACGACGCACACACGCACAACATACGTGTGCATGCATCGTGCCCAATCACCGCATCCAAGCCGAGCGCAGCGAGTCTTGAAGACGACTACTATTTTCATCTTGTGACAACAAGCTCTCCGATGCCGACATGATCGCCGAGATGAGCTTCCAAACATTGAACGAGCTGTCCGACCGCATAAAACAACTACGTCCGTTCAACTACGACTTCGCGTATCCGCCCAAGCTATCAAACAAATCATCCGAGCCATCAAGCGAGCCGCTAAGCGAGTTGCCTGCGTCGCCGACCAGTAACATAAGTACGACGTCGCTTGAACTACTTACACCGATCACCTGACGCGTCACAATGATGATCGCCGTAAAGAACGGTGCTGTGACAGCCACGACCGCCGCCATGATGACAGTTCGGAAAACTTGAGGGCCAGCCAATTTCGTCAACGCCGACCAGATAACGCCATACGCCACCGACCAGATGTTCTGTCTAAAGCTAAGTCATGCTTTATTATTTTTCTAAATATTTCGTATATTGCCATGATGTATCTCCGTGCTGTTTTCTCCAAGTTTATTCTCTAAACGATTTTTGTCCATGTATACCATCTTAAAGATGACATACGTTTTTACCTAAGGCAACTTCCCGAACAGTCATGTTAACGCTCGGATATCCCTAGATACGGCCCTGTCTCTGGCTCCTCCCTACGCATGCACGAGCGTCCGCCCTCTGCTTTATAGGCGGTCGGTAGCGGCTCCTTAGCAACGCTTTGTTCTTTCTACACGCACACGGGCCTCGCGCTCCGCGTTGTGGTTAACAGGCTAGCTAGGGCTGGAGATTCAGCTACACACTAACTGGTCGGACGGTTTATATTAAATATAAAAAAAACCTTTAAAATAACACTAAGTGTTCACACTAACTGATCGCCGAGCTGCATACACTATTTCATCACCATTTCTGATTCTTCTCCGGAGTTCATATTTTTTTTACATCATGTACTACCCATTCTACACATTTGTTTCGCAGGGGCACGGTTCGGTCAACGAGCTTACGCTCAGGGACTGGACAAGATGATCATCGTCTGGGTGGTGGGACCACCTATTGGGCGGACTTCATCGCCAACCAACTGGTTAGACTGCTCGGCACTCACTCTTGCTCGGCGTTCACTTCGCTGCCGACCAGTTGGTTGGACTACTCATCGCATTGGCTTCATCGTCAGCTACGCTGGGGACTCCTCGGTGTTTGGATTCTTCAACTCAACGCTCACTTCGCCGCCGACCAGTTGGTTGGGCTGCTCGGTGCTTGTTTCTTCGTCAACCAACTGGTCGGATTGTTCGTCGCTTCATAGTTAGCTACGTTGGGGGCTTACCAGCTAAGCTAGGGACTCCCTTGGTGGTCAGATCTTGCTACGTCTCATCGGTGTGCTATCAAGCTGCTCCATACTGTTCGGATCAGGGTGCTGATCTTAAGCAGCACGTCTGGGGTCTTGATACACGCATGTCAGATAACGTCGGCAAGCTTTCATTAAAAATTCTTTGACCCTGCTACAAGATGTCTTCAAAATTTTCCAGCGGGCTCGGGGACTACGTGTGTACGCGCCATCTCGTGATGATTGTATTTATTTCTACACTGGTTTCTAGCGACATTGGGGACTGGGCCAACACCTGAATACTACTACTTTGGACCCTGGCACCACGTGACTACTTCACCTACTACCAGGCTCGGGGACCAAGTGGCTACACTTCACCTGGCGGTGAATGTAGTGCATATTTCTTGATTTACCCTCTTTATTAACGGAGTCTAAGTGGCTACACTTCTCCTAAGGGGATTTTTTTTTCAATTTTATCTTAAGCCCCTTATATCCTTCTGGCAAGCCTTACTTGGCTCAGTCCGAGGTCTCCTAACCAGTTAAACTGGTCGGTATTGACTTTCACCGTCCAGGTCACCAGTTAAACTGGTCAGCTTTGATTTTCACCGCCCAGGTCACCAGTTAAACTGGTCGGCTTCGATTTCCACTGCTCGGATCACCAGTTAAACTAGTCGGCTTCACGTCAAACTGGTCGGACTTGTTCAAGACGACGTTGCTCAAAGGATACAATGCGCTCAGGGACTAGTTGTGGAGGGTATAACCCTAGTTACCCACGGCAAGGGACATGGGCCGCACGGTTAGGGATGGTCCAGCCCACAAGATTCAAGACTTGCGGCGCACGGCACTGCTCGGCGTACACTGCAAGGCATCTAGAAGATCTGATCGGATATTACAGATATTGTAATCTAATACTTGCCATGTAACTGACTAGAATACTTTTCTTGTACCCTACCTCTCCAGAGTATATAAGGAGGGCAGGGGTTCCCTAGACGGCAGATCTGATCACACGCAATATCATACGATAGCCAATACAAACTAACAGACCACATGTGTAGAGTATTAGACAGCCCAAACCTGTCTAACTCTTGTGTCTCTGTTATCTTCCTGTTCTTGATTACGCGCTCCTCTACCGATCAATCTATCTTCGTGAGATATCCCTCGGAGGACTATCGACGATATTCTGTGGATATGATCCAGTTGCATATACATATATACAAAGTGCTGCATATCTAGATATGATCCACACACACATGCTGGTCGTTGTGGGTAGCCAGGTTCAAGACAAGCAACCAGCCAACCACCCATGCGCCGACACGTAAAAGAGTTAGCATAGACCGAGCTGGCGGACATGTCACCAACCGTGCTGTCCGTCAGATTTGCAACAACACACGGCGACCAGTAAATTATGCAACGCGCGTGTCTCTCGATCTGTTGCATGACATAATTAACTTCGTCTATAGGGTGCCATATCGCTGTTCATTAAGCTTTTTTATATATCTCCCTATCTTTCTCAAAGGATAACTTTTCTCTGATCGCTCAGCAGGCTTCAAAAGGTCAAGGACCGCCAAAAACAATGTACATGGATCGGGTATGATGGATTGATGGGCCGTTCAAGTTGCCATCTTATAATCCGCTAGCTAGCCACTTGCTAATGGAATAGTGCAGTGTGTACGTGCAACTGTGCATGTTACGTTGTCCGTCCTCTGGAACCTCCCAAAAGACGTGCCGATTTGACATATACAGAGAGAGCCAAATCATGCTCATGCATGTCCTGTGGCCATCATCCATCGCCTATTAGCAGCAACAACCGCCGGATGGAGCAATGGTCCATTTTTTGCTACCATGACTATCACAAGTAATCCCAATCATATGTGTATGGTGGTGGTGGTGGTGGTGGTCATTCTTGCTTTTATATAGTTTATTGTTGCATGATGCAAACTACTAATTCAGTCCACACAGCTGATGGCCATGTAGTTCTATTTGCTCGATCGATCCAGTAATCCTTGGTGCACGTGCGAGCTGGTGGCCCTGCCGTAGCCCCGTCTGCCTAGCAAAAGCGAGCATATGCACATGTTCCGGTCACTATAAGAAAAATGGTTTGTAGCAATGGTTTTTTTTAAGGTGGTATAACAGTAGCCTCTACAAATGGTATAGTAGGGACGACTGGTAATACGAGCCGTCCCTACAAATACGTCAATTTGTAGGGGCGGCTATTACCAGCCGCCCCACTGTGTTTGGCCCATGATCTTGACCGTTGATTTTGTGATCGGACGGTCATCAATACTCGCATCCCTTAGTAGAAACCCTAGCTGGATCCCGCCCTCTCCCGACTGGACGCCGCCCCTCTCTCCGTCCTTACTCCTCTCTAGTGCCACGGCCTAGGCCAACTGAGGCGACGGTGTGGCCATGGCCGGCTGAGGCGGCGACGCATGGAACAAGTGTCCTAGGGAGGCGTGGCGGCGGGGACTCGAGCAGAGCCACTGTCGATGCTGGAGAAGGGCCGTCTCACCTCGATTCGACCAAGGGCGGCGCGGGGGAGGGCCGCCCGACCTCGCTCCAGCCAGCCTGTCCTCAATCCGTCCTCGATCCGTCCAAGGTCGATGCGTAGGATGCCACCTGGCCTCGATCTGGCCGAGGGCGGCGCAGAGGATGGCGCGGAGGAGAGCCATCTGGGCTCGATCCGTCCAACGTTGACGCGGAGGAGGGTCGCCTTGCCTCGATCTAGCCAAGGGCGGCGCGGAGGAGAGCCGTCTTCTTCGAGTGCATCTGCAGCGACTTGACAAGGTTGGCCCGTCCAGATCGCGGCGGCGGCTTGGGCGGGGCATCCAGATCGTGTGCATCTGTGCTCCATTCGGGTACCCCTACTCCTCCCCATTCGTCCTTTGGATGGTTTGCTCTATGTCCCGCAATCACGTGCTTGATCTGTCTCATCAAACTACGCTGCAGGTGTGTGCCGCCCATGGCGTGTAGTGCTGCCGGGGGCTTGCGGATTAAGGTTTGCATCAAAATCTTGCTAATTAGTCGGCAATTCGGAAGCAATATTTTCAGTGTAATACTTGTCTGCTACTGGAAGTTAATTTTCTCTAGATTCTCAATACACTAGTCTGCATGTGGGGTGGGAGTTGGACCACAATTTTAATGGCATCACATAATTTGTTCCCATTCATTTTTGTTATGTGTTGTACTGGAGTAGTGGAGACACCACTTTGGAGAACATTCTTAGTTATGTGGCTTTTGCTTTTAGCACTTAGAATATGTAGTGTTGTGCAATTCACGTATGGAGATATTAAGAACTCAGAATTCAATAACTGCAAATTATTCAAGATGGCAAATTAATAGCTGCAAATAATTCCTTCAGTGATTGCAGACAGTCAAGAGTGACAAGGTGATTTTCCTGAAGCTGACGCCTCAGTCCAGGCCCTTTAAAGGCTCCAGCAACATCGCCTCCTATGTGATAGAATCTGTTGTTGCTGCTTTGAAAACTAACATTGCAGCAGGGCAGTGTTTATTTCTTTCACAAGGCTAATCATTAGATCAATATATATATTTTTAGATTGGACCTGTTAATCACTTGTAGCTTGCACGAACTGGATCTCTAATTGATTTGATTTCATTCCTTCAGGAAACTAGCCGCTGCTGTAAATACTAAAGATCACACTGGTTTTGTCGGACACTGTCCTGTCACCAGGTTTGCAAGCTAACACCTCACTACTAGTTACTACTTACCATCCTAGATCAAATTACCATATATATATATCAGGTTAATGAAGTAGTATGTCTTGCAATTTTGTCAGGAAATTCGCTGCAACATTGGCAAACCAACCTACTATTTCCCATCTGGTAAAAGTCATTACAGATATTCAGATTTTTGCTAGTTTGATAGTGTCTGTTGTTTGTTTTCGTAAAGTTTTCCATTATGGCATTATACAACTTAGAACTGATGTATGAGCCAGACTACGAATGCAATTCACTATATCCTTGTTGTCAGTTAGATAATTTTTTGATATATATGTTGCAACTTATGGTAAATATGGCCATTCAAATATGTGACCCGTGAAGTGTGAAAGGGCACCCATGGATAAACTTGTATATTGAAATTTCTAGTCCTTGCTACCTATCTTGAACGAGGCTTTCTTGTCCTGGACATGATATATATCCTCTCTTTGTGTTTGGATGAATGAGGCTTTCTTGTCCTGGACATGATATATATCCTCTCTCTGTGTTTGGATGAGTGTCTGTGTGCAGCACACAAACAACCTTGACAATCCTATTGGACTATCTAAAAATTAGGAGCTCTAGAAACTTACTATTTGTCTTGCCTTTAAATTCTTACTATGTGTGAGGAATCACTGTAGAAAAGTCAAGCTTATATACTACTGTAATTGTTAAGTTCACCATTGGATGCATCCTTAGTAGTGTATTCTTCCTTTTTTTACTGATTTTTAATTTAGTTGTTTTTTAAAGTGTATTTTTTCTTCATTGTAATAATACATTATTTGTAAACTATGCAAAAACATGTTTATATGCTTCAAAATTGAGATCTGCTTTCACTAAAGGACTCATGAGAACATCTAACAACTCCCAAAACCTACTACACTATTCAAGCAGATTTCGAGCTGCACAATTGCAGTGAAAAACATCACATTTCTTCTTTGTTATTGTATTTTTCCCAAAAAAAAAAAAACAAAACCAGAAATATGTAAAGAAACATGTTTCTTCATCTGCATCATAGTGAGAAATGCCATTAGTAGAGTTTCCTTCTCTCTCTCTATGGTTCATTAGTGTTTACTCAAAACAATTGTGCCTCATTTATAATTGCAATTGCACCTTCAGTGTGGTTGCTCAGTATCTAATATATTTACTATTGCATTTTGCAGAACTCTTTCCGGTTTGAAAGAGGGACTTGAAATCCTCAGTACCAACACCTTCGTGAGACTGAAAAGCTAGCTCTAGACCGTTGATAACAATATATATGGAATTTGACATTGGTCTTACCTTGTGGGATGGTTTGGACTTGTGGAACGAATTAGACTTGTGAATTATGTCTATTTAATGATGTATTGTACATATTCTTGTGAATTGGACTTGTAATGGTAGTTTATATAATGCTCTTGTGCGTGTGGTCAGATTTGAATTATATATATGTTTTGGTCAGTTTTGAATTATATGTATATATATATATATATATATATGTTCTGGTCGAATTTGAATTGTAAAATTGATTTTTTTTGTGAAAAATGTATTGTAGGGGCGGTTCTAAACTGAACCGTCCCTACAAACAGGTATTATAGGGGTGTCTGGTACTACAACTATCTTTACAAATCGATTTGTAGATGTGGCTTGTCTCTATAAATTGATTTGTAGGGATGGCTAATAACACCAGCTGTCTCTACAAATCGATTTGTAAGGACGGTCTGAGAACCGTCTCTACAAATACATGATTTGTAGAGACGGTATGGTAGGGGCGGTTGACCGAGCTACCTCTACGAAGCCTCACTAGCCGCCCTAAAAACCACTCTACGAAGCCTCACTAGCCGCCCTAGAAACCATTCCTGTACTGGTGAGTGTTGCTGCTTGAGGAAGAGGCCAGCGCCAGCCGCCAGGGGTGACGTGGCAGTGCCGCATTCGACGACGAGCTTGTGTTTAACAAATCAGTGGTCGTTAACGATTTGATTATTACTGGGCTTTGTTTTCATTGCTATATGGTCTGTCATCGCCGTGTTTTGTTTTTGGGTCCATGTGGGAAACATATCCCTTTGAATCTTTGTTACGTTGTACCCATGATTGAGGTATTTAATTGCTAGCAAAAGGATACGCTTGTAAGCTGAGCTAATTTTAGCTGGTATAGCTCCTCTCATTATTACTCCATATGCGTAGAGAACGTATATGGCTAGTAAGCATAGTATAGGTTGTTTTTTTAGATTAAATATATGTTGGGGTTTGTTGTTACTACTAATTATTACTCCCTCCGTTATAAATTATAAGTTGTTTTAGCTTTTCTAAGTACATAGCTTTTGTTATGCACCTAGTTTGTTGTTAATAACGCTATTGTAGCTTCTACACTTTCTCTAGAGAGCAGGTTGGCGCGGCATGTGGCGATGAGGCTAGCGTGGTGCAAGGGGACGGCAGCATCGCTCATGGAGGGGAGGGAAGGAGGCAAGGCGAAGGTGGCGCGGTACAACGACGAGTGGTCGGCCGTGGCGCCGTGACGGATCAGTTGGGCATGCAGTGGGAGAAGAAGTGTGCGGGCAGGAGGAGCGTCCACCTGGTGGAGAAGAACATGTGTGCAGTGAAGATAATAAGTAGAGAAAAGGAAAAAGAATTAGGGAAGAAAAGAAGAAGAGACAAAATAGAAGGGTATTATAGACATTCTACCTTTTTCAACAACCAAGAGAAACTGGTCAGTTGGGCATGCAGTGGGAGAAGAAGCGTGCGGGCAGGAGGGGCGTCCACCTGGTGGAGAAGAACATGTGTGCGGTGAAGATAATAAGTAGAGAAAAGGAAAAAGAATTAGGGAAGAAAAGGAAGAAGAGACAAAATAGAAGGGTATTACAGACATTCTACCTTTTTCAACAACCAAGAGAAACTATTTTATCAACCATTTTTCTCAACGACCTTGTAGTGACAATAAAGCTAGGGCCAGAAATTAAAAGTTGTTTCATCAGAGAAGTTAAACGGGTCTGTAGTCAGTTTCAACGGAGTGGATGAAGCACAGTGTGACACGTGGAACACCTGCTTCACAGTCAGCAAGAACGACGACCCTCCTCCACTAGCAGCTGGGTAGCCTAGGCCTTGCAATGGTCCTGGTCCCAGTTAGAAAAGTTAGCATATTCGCTTGGTCACTTCGCAGTTCGTCCTTCAATCACAACACAAGTGCCGGCGTGCGGCAGTGTCCGTCGTCGTTGCCTCCACGATGAGCTCATGAGACCATGATTTCGTGCCTCTTTTTCCCTCAGGTACTACTAGTACTAGATCATCAGCCTGTTTGGTTGGCTGGTTCGTATCGTTGCTAGTTCATGAAGAAGTACTGCTGGCTGGTTTGTGTGAGAGAAAAATACTGTTCCGATTGAAAATTTACGATCGTTTACGACAAGGCACAGCCAAACGAACAGGCTGCATATCGCCGCTAATCACACGGCCGGGCCGGCGGCAATGATGCCCATGTGAACTTTGTTGCTACGTTGTGACGCGCGTTACTGCTTTGAGCATTTGGGTTGGTTGTCGTTCAACCCAAACTTTTGCTGCACTCAGGTCAAACTCTACTTTTATATAGCCTAGCCGCACAAGGGATTAGTGGTGGCCTTCCGGTCCCGTACGAGTCCAAAAGAAAGCGGGCCGGGGATGCACTGAATCGGGGCCGGGGCAAATGCAAATCTGTTGGCCGATCGAAGAAAGAGCGAGCCCGGCCGGATCGGAGCTAGGCCGGTGAGTGACCACGCACGCACGCACGCACGCATAGACGGCGCTCGCGCGCGGCGCCGCAAAACGCCATGATCTCTCGCCTCTCGGCACCCCGGCCGTGCGCACTACTTAATTACTTTCGGTCGCGACTCATGCCTGTGAGCATTGACTAATCACGACGCACACATGCATGATGATGACGTCGTACGGCGGCATCACGGGGGAGCCAGCCGGCCGGCCGGCTTTTAGTTCACCGACCGATCGGTAGATTAGCTTCGTAATGATGGATACTCAGGTTTGTTAAGACGGCCTAGCTAGCCCTGCCCTGCCATCGATCACTCGGTGGATATCGATATCGCGCTTTATTTCCATTCCATGGCGGTTGACGAGCAGTACGTAGTAGCTAGCTTTTGACCGGAGCTAATCTAAGCTACTAGCTGGAGCGGAGGAGCGGCTGCCCGCGCGCGCTTTGCGGTGGTCGAACCCACCGGCCGCGCCGCACGCAGCCACGCACGCACCAACCTTCCTCGAGCCACGCCCACGCCCACGCACGTCGCCGGCGGCCACGGCTTTACGCGGCCTAGCTAGCGCGCGCGGCAGCACGCATGCAGGCCACTGTGAAGCAATGCTGCCATGCCCCATGCATATACATGCGCGCACGCGTTGCTTTTGATCGACGATGGTCCACACGTATACCGTCGCAGCGGCGCGGGGGCGTGCGCGCGCGGCACGTCGTCACTGGTGCTGTGCTGTCTGCGCGCGCGCGGCGCGATTTGATCGAGACCGTCAACTATAAGCACCTATCATAGATTCACGATACGTATTCATGTGTATATGTATATCTAATGTATGCGAGCAAGTACAATAATAATCTTGTAGCTAAGAAGAACTTGATTGTCCTATGCAAGCAACAAAGTTGGGCACAGGAGATAGCGGTCCACATAGCAAGTAGAAGATGAGAAATACGAAAGAGAATGTGGTACGAGAGTAAGAAGCAATGGCGAAGATATACTGTTGCTTGTGGGTGCGGGTGTACCCTAAAAAAATGAATAGAGACCAATACCAAAATCAAAATTTTCATCATAGTTGCAACTCAAATCTTCGCACATACAAGGCAAACGTACCATCTCTAATTTGCTATAGCTCCATCACTGGTAATAAGTAGTATCGCATGGTAATAAAAATAATTTTGGCCCCGTTCGCTTCGCTGAAAAAAAAAACACTGTTCCAGCTGATTTGTTGTGAGAGAAAAATACTGTTCCGGCTGAAAAAACAAGTCGAAAAAGACGGATTACAAGAGAAGCGAACATGGCCTTTAATTGATAAATAGAAGACAACTATTGCATAACTTGACTCTTACCATTTAACTATAGCCAAGCATTTAGCTCTATTATGGGGCATACTCTCAAAGAGTTATACTACTTTTTATATCCAACTATTACTTCTATATTTATGTACCATTTACATATGTTAGATGTATGTGCATAGACGCGTACTGTATTCTAAAGCTGTGGTAGCTGTTCTCCATGAGACCTGTCGCTACTGGCGGTTGAATGGTTTGGACTTGGCTGAGATGAGGCGGGCGGGGGCATCGGTGAGGTGGAGTTATGCAAAGAAGTCCAAGACCATGATACGCTGTCACAGCCAGCCCAGTACTCTGGCGGCCCAGCCCACTTAACAGCCGAGCAGGCGAACGATCACGCACGCCGCCGCACTCCGCTGGTCACTGGTCAGCAGCAGTCAGCACGCCGCCCCGTCGGGAGTCGGGACTATTCTCCGGTGAGCTGGTGGTCATCCATCCTGTTCCTCACTCGTCCTCGTCCTGCTCCCCTTTCCTTGGCCGGCTGGCGCGCGGAGTGGAGATCGACGGACTTTGAATTCCCTCTTTCCTTCTTTCCTGGCTTGCTTGGTTTGGACGCTCCATTCTTTCGAGTTCGTCGCGGATTTGATTCCTGTGTGGAGGGGGTAATATCGTGTAGCTCAATTGTCCCCTTGCTCCGCCGCGCGAAGCTCCCCACCATCCTGCCTGCGCAATCCATTTTGTTCGTACTGTCGTGTAGCCATTGGGCTCCTCGGAGGTGGAGATCTGGGCTGCCGTTTCCAGGTAAGCACCCTGATTTCCTTACACTTTCTCTGCTACAAGTCCTGGGTAACTAATCTTCCTGATTTCACTGGGATTTCGCAGGACCCTGGGGCGCGTCCGCTGCGATGGGTCGAAGCACCTGGGCGGTTCGGTTGGCTTCCCTTCTCGCGTTTGGTTTGGTGCTCGGCTCCGTCGAGGCCAGCCTCGGGGATGTTGATCCGCGCTACAGGTGAGCTGCATCTCTGTGTGTACTAATGAGTTATGCACCAATTATTTTCTGTTGCCTAAGGCATGGAGCAAAATCTTGCTTCTTGTAGGACTAGACTAGGATTTCCGAGTTCATAGTCCCACTGCTCTTAGCTAGGAGTAGGTACTGTAAATCTTGGACATGACATAGCATCGATGGTCTGTTTATGCCATGTAAAGATAAAGATGCGCTACTCCCATGCTAGGTAGTTTGCTACATAGGAATATATCAAACTGAAATAGGGCTCCTCCAAAATAGATCATATGCACATAGCTGAATCTGCAGTAAATGGTCATTTGATTAAGCAACACTTGCTTTCTATGCCAAGTGGAACGTATATCAGTGTCTTACTGTCTTGTGAGAAGAGATGTGAAGCAATAAGGGATGATCTTTACTAGAACAACTTGATTGCGTGATATTGTAAATTTGTAACAACAATTTGCTCGTAGGATCCTCCTAGCAAACATTACATCATCAACTTGGGAAGAAGAAGCTTGTTCTTAATTATTTCTTATTTGGACTTGATTGCATATTATGAATTAGACTTGCTTATGTACCTAGAAAAGCCAAAGCAACTTACAATTTGGGACGGAGGGAGTACTATTATGTGAGAATGCAATAAGATTTGAATTTATTGAATCGGACCCTATGAGTTATATATCGTGTTGGTGACTTCACTAGGCTGTGTATGGGCCTGTTTAGTTGGAGGCCTGAGCATTGTGCCTGAGAAAAAGCGCTGCCTGAAGGAAGCCTGAACCTTCGATGAGTTTTGCTAGGCCAGGCTGTACCATTTTTTGGTTGGTACTTGAGCCTGAGATTGAATTAAGTGTTACTGTACCTATGTGATGGTACAAAACTAAAATATTGCTAGCTCAAATTTTTGTTAGCTTAGATGTATAGGACTGGTACATACGATTTCCAAATATAAATACACCGTAATTTTAGAACATTTCACCCTTCATAGAGCATCATGTGTATGTATCCACTTTCCTGTGTTGAACTAGGGGGGAAGGCATATACAAGGTGAAGTGAGATATGTGATAGCATCATTGAGATAGGTGAATAGCTGTTAACAATGCCCTGAATGTGAGTAATGGGTGTGAGAACAACCAAACATGGTAAACAACCACCAGGGAATCAGGGACGCTACAGGCCAAACACATTGTCCTCAGAGTTCAATCCAAACAGACCCAACATGCGTGATGATGCTTGATACCTCATCAGCATGACTTCAAAATTCTAACTGCGTCAGCCTTTTAAGGACACTACTGTCCACACCATTCTAGTGTTTTTTTAATTCCAGCATAGCACTTTCCAGAGCACTGCTGTTTCAGAGTTGGAAGTGAATAATAACATGCTTTGTGGCAGTTTTTTTGTTATATGGACTCACTCAGTCCCTTTTGTAAGGAATATGTGAGTTCCGGAAAAAGTCTACTATATAAGGTGCATGTGGCATCCCAAGAGTCATTAAGCGCAGGAATTAACGTTGTTGAAGCCAAGAGTTATTTGCATGGCGCCATACACCCAGTCCTGTAGACAAAGAAATCTTCAAACTTCTGGAGGCTAACTACTTATTAAGCGCGGCATGGCTAATTCGGCGCGGCAGCTGTCATGAGTAAACCATCCTATGCACGAGCGCAATGTTCCTCATGAGCGTCTTGGTATCTGTATTTTAGGTTTCACGCCTTGGAAATCGGACATGAGGGAGTATCTAGTATTTCATAGCTAAATTGTAATTTTCATACCTGTTCATTTCTCATGCTTTGGGTATATGTTCTGCTCAAGGTCCAAAAGACAACTTATGCATTCTGTTCCTAGTTTTTTCGGATGAATTTCACTAGATTCGTGTTCGAGAAAATATTTTAACTAGATTTGTTATGTAAATTTGTAAGGAACAGATCTGTTCTATCTGAAGCTAATCCCAATGCCCAATGGTATCATTATGTTCTCTTTTCTTAATTTATAATGTTGATGGCATATATTATTTGATTTCATAAAAAGAAGTAGATCTATTTCTAAAAAGTAGGTAAACAACAGATAAAAGCAACGTACTGCAAAAGCATTGAGTCAGGGTGGTAGAGGCTAGTTGCCTGAAGGGAGTATTTGTGGCACGCTTGGTTTTCTGCTCTGTTGAGCCACAGGGTTTCCTTTTTTTGTAATGCTAGTGTTATGGGTGTTGGGCCCAGGACGGCCCAGCCTGGGCTGGAGTGAACAGTACCAGCGGTACTGTAGCTCGGCCTATAGTGCCCTTGCTAAGGTAGGAATAAGGATTAAAGAGATTAGATTAGATCAATTAGAGGGATTTGATCAATTAGAGATAGGATTGGATATGATTTGTTTTGATTTGGTTGGGCCTTCCTTAGGTGGCCAGGAGTCCTCTCTCTATCTAACGAGAGGTGATGTACTAAGAAGAGGGGCAATGAAGAAAGAACAAACAATCCAATTCCCCCAAATACTTAGTCTCCCTCCACGCTGACTTTGCTTGGCCATCTTCCTGGCAATGGTTATCCCCCAACCCCAAATGATCTAAGGATCATAACATATGTTGTTGGGGTAGGCATATTGTAAGATATGCCTAAAGGTATTATAATCCCTTTTCCTGTTGTGGTTATATTCCATGTTTGCAGTATTTATTTCCTGTAGGCTCCTTTCATTTTGCATATGCTACTACCAATATCACTCATGGAATTTGAAAGTGATTTTAGTAACATTTCACATTATTTAATTTCATGAAACACTAGCTGAATACATTTATATTTTCTTGGCTTCCCATTTGCCATAAGTAAGATATGCACTGAAAAGCCACATTATTTGTCCATCCTCTTCGATTTCATGCTGAGCCCTTTACTTTATGAATTACTTCAACTTACTACTATTAAGAGTTTATGAAAATCTTTATTCTTCTGATCAACCTTCAGAACTTGCGTGAGGGAGTGTCAAACTACAGGGATTATTGGGGAGAACGTCATCAGCCATTGTCAGTCCAAAGAGAACGATACTTCTGTTGGAGGCTCTTGGTATAACCAGGAGCAAATTTACATCCAGTGGAAACAACTGAACTGTAGGACAGACTGTTGCTACTTTTGCATGATGCAAAGAGAAGGGGAACGACAGTCACTTGGTCTGAGCCCCGTTAAATATCATGGAAAGTGGCCATTCTTACGTGTTTCTGTGTTCCAGGTATGCCTAGTTCTGACGAGATCCCGAGTGTGAAACAACTATTTCTATCATTAGTTCTCGGCGACGTCTCAACTAAATCTGACATGGTCTATCAGGAACCCCTTTCAGCTGCACTATCTGCTGTCAACCTACTGACGCACTTCACTGGCTGGCTTTCATTTTTCCTTCTAGTGAGTTACAAATTGCCTCTTAGAGCCCAGACCAAGAGAACTTACTACGAATATACTAGCTTGTGGCATATCTATGCAATCTTATCAATGAATGCATGGTTCTGGAGCACTATTTTCCATACTCGGTATGAAATTGCTCAGAGCCTTCAATATATTCTGCAATTTGGAGATATTTCTGTGATCTGTGATATCTAATTCATCATTATTATTCTGTAGAGACATTGACTTGACTGAGAAATTGGACTATTCTTCACCTGTGGCCCTGCTTGGCTACTCGTTAATCCTTTCATTGCTAAGGGCTTTCAATGTCAAGGATGAGGCTACCAGGGTGATGTTTGCAGCCCCTATTTTGGCATTCGTTACGACGCACATCTTGTATCTTAACTTCTATGAGCTTGACTATGGTAAAGTATCTTTTCACCTGTTGCTAAACATTTGCCATCACTATACAAAGAGCAATCTGACTTGTATATCAATTGCTTTGCTTTTAACAGATTTAGTAGTCTGCTGTAATCTCGTTTTACCATGTCTTTGTCTAGCTATTTATCTGTTACCCAAAGCCATCACAGAGTGTTCTCATACGATCTAGCAATGGTTTTCTTCCGTTTTGGTTCACAGAAACCGGCTGCCTCTGTGCAAACATATTTAGATATGCTACTCATATGTTTATCTGACGAATTTTTTATCAGGTTGGAACATGAAAGTTTGTGTGGTGATGGCTGTGGTTCAACTTCTGACGTGGGCAGTTTGGGCTGGTGTAAGCCGGCATCCATCACGGCTGAAGCTCTGGACAGTTGTTTTTGGAGGAGCACTGGCCATGCTTCTTGAACTCTACGACTTCCCTCCATACATGGGTTATGCCGACGCCCATTCACTGTGGCATGCAAGCACCATTCCACTCACCTATCTCTGGTGGAGCTTCGTCAAGGACGATGCCAAATTCCGCACGTCAATGCTCATCAAGAAGGCAAAGTAATTAAGCAAAGGGGCTGCATTGTTAAGTTAGGTCTCAGAGGATCAGATTCCATGGTCTACACGAGGAGCATTTTGTGTGTGTGTCGGGGGGGGGGGGGGGGGGGGGGGGGGGGGGGGGGGGGGGGGCGTGGGGGGTAGACCTCAGTTCATCTTCATCCATTCACGGTTTTGGTCCACAAACTCAGCATATTCTTTAGGGCGCATGTTGTGCCATTACGATCTGTCCTTTTACTGACCTGAACGTGCGTGTATCCTGTGATTAAATCGGCATCTTGTCATTTTAGTACTGGTGGGGTTTGCGAGATTTTGTCATCGCCGAATCAGTTTGTGAAATCAGACAGAACAAACATCATCGATGTGTTTCCTATGATGTGTGAACCTTTGTAAATTCCAGAAGCCCCTGAAACGGAAGGCAGTAGTTGGCATGAAGGGGGCCTGAATGCCTGCTATGCCAGTTGGCATGAAGGCAGTAGTAGCTATCGCCCAGAAGCAAACTATTTGCAGCATGGGAATTTGGAAGGTGGGCTACTGGCTAGTGATTTATGTTTACCCGAAACATCTACGGGATTTGGGCCGTTTCTTGTGCGGTATCATGCAAATTGCTCTGAAATGTCTGTTGGTCCGCTACTGTTCACGCTGGTACCATCAAGAAACGTGGTGGTGGTGCTTTTGATCCGCTACTGTTGCAGCGGTGCGCGTGCGGCACGTCACCGTGCTGTGTCTGCGCGACGAGTTATTGGTGAACAGGTGCGACGTACTAGTAGTACAGTGAGAGTGCTTGCTGCGCGACATGTTGACGTGTGCTACCTCGCCAGACAGTAGCACGGTAGCTGCTCGCGTGGCCTGGTACTCCTAGTTGGCACGCAACACGTGGGCGTCCGTGACCCCAGGCGCCTCGTCGAGTCGTCGTCATGCAGTTTGTGCAAAATCTTCTGCAAAAATTGAGCTTCGACGTGCATGCATTTGCATACGATCCCGATCGTGGGTTCGCCATGGGCCATGATGGCCAACGCCGCGTGACGTGATGCTTCTCACTCAGACCACTGTTCGGACTTGCATGGAAAATGGAATCATGGGTTTAGCACGTGTAAATGTGCAGATATAATAATCTTCTCCAAACTATATCAGTGCCGATTGAGGTCCACAATCACAAAAAACAGTAGATCAAAAATCAATCTACTACTACTTTCCTTCACTTTTGTCTCTTCTAGTCTTATATTGTCCGGCGCCTCTCTCAACCAGATTCATTAATGTTCTCGGTGTCCTTGCTGATTCTAGAGAATCTTATGGTGCTGAGGTCTTCACGAGGTTTTTAGATGAATAATGGTGTTAAATATGTGTGGCCATCATGCTGGTTGGTCGTGATGTGAGATTTTCTCCGATATGTGCTAGACCGTGTGCGGCTTCGAACGTACTAGCTCTTGCTAGTGCGTGACCTTGCGTGACCTTAATTAGCGTCAATGAAAACCTTAAAGTACATACTCGTTTTGTGCCTTCAACACCACTTCAATCCAGGAGTAGGGTGATAATTTTAAATGGTTTTAATATTTCAGAGAATAAAATATCTCGTTATAAAGTCCGGTGAAATAAAATCAGATTAGAACGATTTCAGAAAAGTAAGATAGAGTCTTTTTTTTTCCCTGAAAGGATAGGAGGTTTCAAAAAAAAAAAAAGACGGATAGGAAATCCACTCGGAAACAAATTGTGCAAAGAAGCCCAAGCGCATAATTCATTCTCACAGACAACACCGTTTCCCCAGCGGCCCAGCCCATATACCCGAGAAGGTGAGCACGCACACGCCTGCGGCCCCGCCGGTCCGCCGAAGCGAAGCACGCCGCCTCGTCTGTGTCTCCGCCTCTCCGGTGGCCATCCATCCTCCCTTCCCTCGTCGTTCTCTCCTCTCCTAGGCCGGCCGCCACAGAGTGGACATTGAATTGGCTCCTTCCTTTGCTGGTAAGGAAAACCATGGCCTGGCTTGCCTGGACCCTCCATTCCTAGTTGGTCATAGATTTGTTGTTGTTTCGAGGGGGATAATAGTTCCAGTACATTTTCCACAAAATCTGGAGGGTCCGACTGAAAGTCCGAAACCCCTTTCCCCACGCGAAGCTCGCCGTCGGTCACGCGCTGTCCGTGTCGTTCGTACTATCGTGTTGCACGACAGCACGAGTTCGCTGATGCTGCGATGGGAATTTGGCTGTTGCTGATTTCTCCAACTCGTTTGGCAGATCACCTTCCTTAATGTCATTGTTTGTTGTTGAATCCGCCGTTCGCAGGGTACTACCATGAAGAGGTTGGTGTCGACCGCCCTCGCCACGAGAGGGCTCCTGAGATCTCGCGGACTGCCGAGCACAACTGCTGTAAGGCTCTCAAATCGAGTCCCTGATGGTCTCCATACACATGCATCTTTCTTAGCTTCGAGTGCTAACGCATCGTGGTTGTTCAGCAGAGCCATGATGATAGTAGTTTTCCTCTTTATCCTCTTCCAAACCACTAGACTACAAGCGCATCTGGTGTCTGCAATTTAGGTCCATGCTAGTATGCGACCTTGTGTGTGCATTGTTTTAATGGCAAACATTGAGTTTGAAATGTGTCACTGAGTAATTTACATGCGTAGTTTTCAGGCTTCCAATGAATTAGTTTTGTTCTGGGATTGTGTAATCGAATACTGTAGTATATGTGTACTTTCCAGACTTCCAGTGTTCCTGTACCATAGCATCAAAGTTAACAGTCGCCTTCATTTTTTTGGAGTTCAGAGTTTGGACACTATAATGAACCGTTGTAACTATAGAAATGAGTGAGTTTCTTTATTGTTACCACTTATGTTGCCTGTATATACTTCCTAATGATTTCCATGAAGTAATGTGTTATGCCATTTGCAAATGTACTATTGGGAAATGAGGGCAACTGTCTGTTCCCAGTATAGATTACATATTATTTTCTCATTGCAAATTCGCAATTGAGAGTTTGTTCCTTTGTTACTACCATCATTCTCTGTTTGCTACTTTGAGTTTTGTTCGCATGTTATTGTTTAAGAAACTTTTACACATGTTTGAATTTTTATAGCTGTGTTTTATGTGTGCCAATTTGTTTTTTAGAACCTATATGTGATTAAGAACACCCACGAATTATATAGTTTTACTCAATATGTGATATGAACCATGAGTTTGGGAAACAACACATTACTGTACAATGATTTATTAACTGTTCGGTTGGTGTTTATATTTTGCCCCTCAGTAGTTTGTGTTTCTGTTTTAATTTTAGTATCCTTGTCTGCATGTTAACCGGAAGAGCAGGTTATGTCCCGACCAGCTTTCCAGCAGTTTATGAACTATTCGTCACCACATGGTGGTGATCCTAATGCAGATACGAACTCAACTGCAGCACGAGTAGCTGCTGATCCTGATACACATCAAGATTTCGAGCTAAACAGCAGAAGTTCAGACATGTCTTTGCATGACATCGTTGCTCAGGTATTTACACGCAGAGATGAGATTCAAGAATATTTGTGTTAAACATCGAAGCACCTAACTTGTTATAAAACTCGGCATAACCTGAGGCTTATTGATGTATCTTTTGAGCTGCCATTTCTTCATCGTAATAGTACTTTCTTTGGGCAGGATATCAAGGAGAACCCAGTCTTGATCTACATGAAGGGTTTTCCTGAGTCTCCAATGTGTGGCTTCAGCGCACTGGCAGTTAAGGTCCTCCAGCAATATGGTAGGTTGGCTCTAATTAGTAGATTACAGACTGATTTGTTTCAAATGCAGGTGATAATCAATATCACTTTCTAAACTTTAAGCTCTATGTTATCGATTTCAGGTGTCCCTATCTGTGGCAGAGACATTCTTGGAGATCTCATGCTCAAAGAGAGTGTTAAAGCCCACACGTAAGTGTCTTTGTATACCTCCTGGATGATGTATTTTTAGATAATAAGCAGCAATATGCTTGTGTCTCAGAATGGGCAATGAACCATGTTAAGGCAGATTATTGAAATTTTGCATGATGTTATAAGGCAATGGTAATGATCTTCAAGTTTGCCTTCAAGAGAGAAGAACCAGCTTTAACCAAACAAGAAAGAAAGAAAAACAATAGAGAAAAGAATGAAAATGAGTTGTGATTATCTGGTTGACATTTCGTTTTGAGCCTCTTAGATATGATTTGGAACATCTTCATGCCAAGCAGTGTCAATAGTAACAGTTTGTGTCTTGTATTAGTACATCATTATGCCCCGTTACTTGTTATATTCATCATCCATATGTTCGTTTTCATTTAATTGACTTGCTGTGCACTGATATGCTTGAAACTAAGAAATGGATTGCTGGACACTGTTCAGTTGGTTCATATGCTTGAATCAGAAAATTGTGCACACGAGTGTAGAAATGCAGGACTGGGCTCGCCGTGTTCCAGCCCTGGTTTGGGGCACTGAAATACATGGAAGCATACTTAAAAAAGTGTAAAAATTTTAGAGCCAAAAGGATGTAGCTTGTCCATCCCAGGTGCTAGTCTAATCCTGGCTCTGCCCCTGGTTCACCCTATCAATCTCACTGTTAATTTTATCTTGCTGGTGCAGTAACTGGCCTACATTTCCACAAATATTTATCAAAGGAGAGTTTGTTGGGGGATCTGACATCATATTAAGCATGCACCAGGCAAGTTTCACGTTTTGATTTATTTCATTAGCATATTAGTGTATTGTCTTTATTAGTGGCGTCATAATTTTCTTCAGAAGGGTGAACTTAAGGATCTTCTTGGGGATATTGCACAAAGAGATGAACAAAAAGCAGATGCTCATGATCCATGAAGCAATCCACAGTAGGCTTTAGGCGACATTGTGAACTGTCCTACGCATTGGACATAGATGATCGGATGTGTTCCTAGAATCCCAGGCTATAGGTTATTTTATCTGGCATTCTGGCAGTGGCAAAATCATGATTGGATGCCCGTAAGCTGGGTTCTCTGTCAAATGAATAAGTGCCACTTTTAGCAATGCCGTTCTCTGTCAAATGAATAAGTGTCAAATGAATACTTACTATGGAACTTGAGTTCCATGATTCATAGGTTGCGTTGCATTCCTTTTTTTTAATCGAACTGAATTTGTATTTTGTAATAACAGATAAGGCTGTAAAATGGTTATATGCGCTACTGGTATTCAAATGGGTGGTGTGATGGTGTCCAACCTTTCTCTTCTTGCTAGAACTGAGCGAGGAGTGAGAAAAATTAATGTTTGTCAAAAAGATCCTGCATCCAACCTTTCAAGGGAGGGAGGGAGGGAGGGGGAGAGAGAGAGTATAGCAAATCTGTTTGCGAAAACATGTTGATTCTGCCACTGAATCTGTGATGACACTCAACACTTGTGTTGCCATAGGCATTTTTAATGGTTAGACCTGAGAATATACAACTTTGCTGCGCCTTATAAAACATGCATCGAAGTTAGCAGACAATTGTCTAATTGGCTACTATGCTTCATTTGACTTCTCTGAAGAGACGACAATACAATTTTTTATGCACTAGAAAGGAATATAACTTTAGAATAAAGTCAGTAAGGGCCTTTGGTCTGGTGGTAGGGCGTTTCTTGGGCACTGGAGGCTAGATCCTCTATAAGTGTAGAGTGTATGGGTTGTATGTTTCTTATTGTACCCCTCTCATTTAAAAAAAAAGCAAGCGTAATATTTTGTATACTGAGTAGCCAAGCTGTGAAAATTGAGTTTTGTTTTGGCCGGGACACTCCGGAATTTGCAAGCGTAATATTTGTAGACCATGGGAGTAGCCGTGCTGATCTAAAGTAGGGAGTGCAATACTCCCTCCGTTCCAAACATCCTACGTATGGAGTTATATAAAATAATATCATTATTTTATATCTGTCTCAATAGACTAAGAAAATGTGAGCCCCGTGCCGGCGTGCGTCACGGCAAGTTAGAGTCATCCTCGCTCTTTATCTTCTATCAAAAAAATCCAAAATAGAGAATATTTATATTTCGAGATCCATTAAAAAAAAGCTATTGAAAAATATATTTTTACCAAACTATCTATTCTTATTAATTAGAAATTAGAAATGATATAAATAGTATCTTGGAGTTGCTCTTAGAAACTTAATACTTCGATGGGCAGATTCTACCACAATATATTCAACCAGCTGAACTACACTTTTTTAGGGGCTCTTACGTTTGTACCCTTGTTTTGTGTCGAAACTGTGATTTTGCCCCTATTTTTTTTTGACTTTGTGAATTTATCCCTACTGTGCCATTCACGAAGCATCAGTTTGCCCCTGCTCCGTCATCCACCCCTAACGGTGTTAAACTTTGTACAAAAGGACATGAATGCCCATACGATTTTGCCCCTCGTTTATTATGCCTAATTGCGATTTTGCCCCTGTCTGGCCGAGGCAGGTGGGCGCTCTGTTGCTGCTGCTCTTATGCACCGATCGGTGAACCATGCTTTTTGTCTTTAGCCTATGTGAGCCGAGTCTATGGACAGGGGAAGAGGAAGACAGAGCCACTGACGCGCGGGGTCCACGTGCGAGGTGGCGCGCCCTGGTTGGCCCTGGCGACGATGCTGAGAGCTGGGCATTGGGTGCCGTTGGCGAGGCGCATCTGCTCCTTTTCCTTCTGAGTGGTCTACGGAAGAGATCAGACAGAGCAAGAGAGAGGGGGAGAAAGAGAGAGAGAAGCAAGGCGGTGGGAGACTAGAGGGCGGCGTTAAGACCGGGGAGCACCAGCGACTGCCCCAGCGACCTGCGGCCGTCCTCTTCCAAAAGAGGCAGCTAGGGGAGGGGAAGAGCAGAGCGCTCGGCGCGGAACGGAGAGAAGAGAGAGAAGCAGGGAAGCAGAAGGGCAAGAGGGATAGGGGAAGCAGAGCAGCGCAACCTCGGATCCGGCCAACGGAGGCGAGTGCGGTGGCGCTCGGCCTTGGGCAGAGCTACAGGGCAGGGCAGCGGCGGCGAACGACCTCGGCTTCATCGCAAGGTGCTCGGCAGCGACTCCGGCATTGTCGACCGTCCGGCCATGGCGCGGCCACCGAAGATGCGGTGCGCGGGAGGGCGACGGCTCCGGGTCATAGGCAGCACCAGCACGACCGCCGCCGCCAGGCACCGTACGCCGGCCACCGCACGTCCGCGCCCGAGCGACCGAGCCGCGGCTGCTTCCGAGCGCCGCACGCCCGAAGCCCCCGCACCGCGCGTCGCGTGCCAAGCCCCGCGGCACTCGCACGCCCCCACACCGCGCGCCACATGCCGAGCCCCGCCGCAGCCCCGCGCACGACGAGCCCCGCCGCCGGGAGCCGTTGCCGCACCGCGCACTGTGCGCTGCCAACGCCGCCGCCGCCGGATGCCCCCGACGCCCCGGTCGATGCAGCCGGCCCGTGAGAAAGGCACAGTTTCCATATGGAGGCTGAATATAAGGATAAGGGGCAATTTAGTCTTTTCGCCTTTCTTTTTTTAGATTTTGATTTTTTTAATTCATTTATTCCATGACCATCTGACGGCATCCAAACCAGGGGCAAACGGATGATTCAATTCAAAATAACAAGGGTAAAATCACAATTGGACTCCTGCACAAGGGCAAGAACACCATTTTCCCTTTTTTTTACTAGCTGAACTACAACTGGTTGGACTAATGACGGAATTCCACTAATGGCTGATCCGCGAGGCCCAGCCCGATTCGAGAACTATTGCGTGATTCCAAGATGGGCCTAGGTTTGCAGCCCATATATGAGATATATTTTCTTGTTGGGCCGGCACGTCGGGCCATACGGAGAACAGGAGCCATATCCAATCCACTGATATCTTCGCTGACGGCCGTTGCCACAGGCATGAGCTTCCGGCTCCCCGGGGCCTCCAAGCCCGCCACCGCCATGGCCACCGTCGCGTTGTCCCTCCGACCACTCCCCCACCGAACTCCTCCCGCCGCACCCTCAGTATCGCCTCCCAACTCCGCCTCGGCATCCCTGAAACGGCTCTGCAAGGAAGGCGACCTGCGTCAAGCCTTGCGCCTGCTCACGGCCCGGGCGCCGCCTGCTCGGGAGCACTACGGCTGGGTGCTGGACCTCGTGGCCGCCAGGAGAGCAGCCGCGGAGGGCAGGCAGCTCCATGCGCACGCCCTGGCCACCGGTTCGTTGGACGAAGACGATGATGGCTTCCTTGCGACCAAGCTTGTGTTCATGTACGGCCGGTGCGGACGAGTGGACGACGCGCGCCGCCTGTTCAACGGAATGCCCGCGCGGACCGTCTTCTCCTGGAACGCGCTTGTCGGGGCGTACCTCTCGTCCGGGAGCGCCGGCGAGGCCATGCGGGTCTACGGTGCCATGCGGGCGTCAGCGGCCCCGGGGTCGGCGCCCGACGGCTGCACGCTCGCGTCCGTCCTCAAGGCGTGCGGGGCGGAAGGGGACGGGCGCTGCGGGGGCGAGGTGCACGGGCTGGCGGTGAAGGTCGGACTTGATAGGAGCACCCTCGTGGCCAATGCGCTTATCGGGATGTATGCCAAGTGCGGCTTGCTGGATTCAGCGCTGCGGGTGTTCGAGTGGCTGCAAGACGCAAGGGACGTCGCGTCCTGGAACTCGGTTATATCAGGATGCGTGCAGAACGGGAGGGCGTTGGAAGCTCTGGCGCTGTTCCGAGGGATGCAGAGTGCCGGGTTCGGTATGAATTCTTACACAGCTGTCGCGGTGCTCCAAGTTTGTGCAGAGCTAGCTCTGCTAAGCTTGGGAAGGGAGTTACATGCAGCACTCCTCAAATGCGGCAGTGAGTTGAACATCCAGTTCAACGCTTTGCTTGTCATGTATGCCAAATGTGGCAGGGTGGATAGTGCTCTCAGAGTATTCGGTCAGATTGCTGAGAAAGACTACATATCATGGAATTCGATGCTGTCCTGCTACGTCCAAAACGGTTTCTGTGCGGAGGCCATTGAATTTTTTGGTGAAATGCTTCAACATGGTTTTCAGCCTGATCATGCCTGTGTTGTGAGCTTGTCCTCTGCATTGGGACATTTGAGTAGGCTAAACAATGGTCGAGAGGTTCATGCGTATGCTATAAAGCAGAGGCTTCATACTGATTTACAGGTTGGGAATACATTGATGGACATGTACATAAAGTGTGACTCCATAGAGTGTTCAGCGAAAGTATTTGAAAGCATGAGTATTAGAGATCACATATCATGGACAACAATCCTTGCTTGTTTTGCTCAGAGTTCACGACATTCTGAAGCACTGGAAATGTTTCTAGAATTGCAGAAAGAAGGGATTATGGTGGATTCTATGATGATTGGAAGTATTTTAGAAACATGCAGCGGTTTGAAAAGCACCTCTCTGCTAAAGCAAGTGCATGCTTATGCTATTAGAAATGGGTTGCTTGATTTGATACTGAAGAATAGACTGATAGATGTATACGGGGAGTGTGGAGAGTTTGACCATTCACTAAATTTATTTCAGAGGGTAGAGAAAAAGGATATTGTTAGTTGGACTAGTATGATAAACTGTTGCACAAATAGCGGGTGATTAGATGAAGCTGTTTCCTTGTTTACGGAGATGCAAAAGGCAAATATTCAACCTGATTCTGTAGCACTAGTAAGTATTCTGGTGGCTATTGCTGGTTTGTCGTCGTTGACAAAAGGAAAACAGGTTCATGGCTTTCTTATCAGAAGGAATTTTCCTATAGAAGGTCCTGTGGTTAGTTCCCTTGTGGACATGTATTCAAGTTGTGGAAGCATGAACTATGCTATCAGAGTATTCGAACGGGCTAAATGTAAAGATGTGGTTCTTTGGACAGCAATGATTAATGCTACTGGTATGCATGGACATGGCAAGCAAGCCATTGATCTTTTCAAGAGAATGCTGCAGACTGGTCTGACTCCTGATCATGTATCTTTTCTTGCTCTGTTGTATGCTTGTAGTCATTCGAAGCTTGTTGAGGAGGGTAAACACTATCTGGATATAATGACGAGCAAGTACAGGTTAAAACCATGGCAGGAGCACTATGCCTGTGTGGTTGATATTCTTGGACGCTCAGGACAGACAGAGGAGGCTTACGAGTTCATCAAGTCTATGCCTATGGACCCAAAATCAGTTGTGTGGTGTGCACTGCTTGGCGCATGTCGAGTCCACAAGAACTATGACCTTGCTGTGGTTGCAGCCAATAAGCTTCTTGAGCTGGAACCTGACAACCCAGGCAACTACATTCTTGTATCAAATGTTTTTGCTGAGATGGGCAAGTGGGACAATGTCAAGGAAGTTAGAACCAGGATGGCAGAACGGGGGTTAAGAAAAAATCTAGCTTGCAGTTGGATTGAGATAGGGAACAATATCCACACTTTCACCTCAGGAGATTATTGTCATAGAGATTCGGAGGCAATCCATCTCAAGCTTTCCGAGATAACAGAAAAGCTGCAGAAAGAAGGTGGGTACGTGGTGGACACACGATTTGTTCTTCATGATGTGAGCGAGGCGGAGAAGATAGATATGCTGCATAAGCACAGCGAGAGGCTCGCAATAGCATTTGGCTTGATCAGCACTCGTCCAGGCATGCCTATAAGGATAGCCAAGAACCTCAGGGTCTGCGGTGACTGCCACGAGTTCACCAAGCTGGTTTCCAAGCTGTTTGAAAGGGAGATTGTGGTCCGAGATGCCAACAGATTCCATCATTTCAGTGGAGGCTTTTGTTCTTGTGAAGACTTCTGGTGAATGTGATTTAGACCATAAGATCTAACTACATCAGCATCTTGTTGACTTAAAGAGGATGAAGCAGAGGCGAAATTGATGATACTGCTAAGGCACGGCTAAGACTAGAAATCACCTGTCCTGCCAAGAGGCCCCCATGGACTGTCATTCTGTGGATGGAGCAACCGAGAAGAAGCATTCTGTTATTATTCAGTTTCAGTAGGGCCATTGCCATTTGGATTGGGGTAATGCAATGCAAATGATCTTCTTTTAGTCAGTATACAACCTAACTTTCTAAAGTATACAGCAACCGAGAAGAAACATTCTGTTATTAACTTTTTTTTTGTCATCCCTAAAAGTATTTGGTCATCTCAATAAATTTGAAGAGCTGAATGGACCCACCAAGCACCTTACTGTGACTGGCTGATTTGTCAAAATTAGAGGGCGCAACACGGTGCGACCGTGCGAGGCAGCGACCGACTGGCCACTTGACCTGTTCTGTGACGCAGAGCACGGTGCACACTGTGTTGCTCTGAACCATTCAACTGTGACTGTGACTGACGCAGTTCGTTATAGGCGACGACTGGAGACTGCACTGGGAGTCCAAGGAAAGTCGCAGGTTCGCCTTGTTGGCTTGTCTGATGTGTGGTGCTGACTGCTGACGACGGACGAGCGTGCTTACATCACTGAAAGGAACATGTGGTAGCGACGTGCATGGGGGCTAGATCGCAGCAAGATAAGCAACCAATCATTCGAGCTCCTAAAACCACCTGTAGAATTATTCATTTATTCTGATTGGCAAAAAAAAAAAAAAAAAAAAACGTAGGAAACCAATTATGTGTCTTTTTCTAACAGTGGCTTATAATTTGTTCCTCAGCCGAGCGCCGCCGCCGCCAACCAGCCACCGGCACCCGCACCTCCCAGCCGGCTGGTTGCGGCTACGGCCAGCAAGGACGTGGGCGAGCCGCCGAGCGTGCACAAGTGGTAAGCTACGGCAGCTAGAGAGATAGTAGAGCGGTGGGAAAAATCGTGCGAACAAAATCATGATTGGGGCCATGTTTAGTTGGAGGCCGGATTCGGCAGTACTGTAGCTACACTGTAGTGTTTTGTTTTTATTTGGTAATAATTGTTCAATCGTTGACTAATTAGGCTTAAAACGTTCGTCTCGCAAAGTACAACCAAACTGTGCAATTAATTTTTGATTTCGTCAATATTTAGTACTCCATGCATGTACCGCAAGTTTAATGTGACGGGAAATTTTTTTTTTTTTTGCATAGTGCCAAATTCAGGAAATCTGGGGAACTAAACATGGCCCCAGCGCCCCAAGTCGGAAGGCCGGTTTACCCAAGCGCCTAAAGATTGGGAGTTCCGATTGGTTGGAGGAGAGATTTTACATGTGTTGAGCCAGAAACGAGTTTAGGGAGTTGTTTAAGCATACTCTTGAGATGTAGTATATATATGCATACATTTGTAGTGTAACTACGTACTAAATATGATCATGTTGACTTGTGCAGAACTTTGAGGTGTACTGATGCCAACCACAGTTCTCATGCACGTTTACACTAACCATCCCACTTTCGAATCTGAATCGCCATTTGGAAATGGCTCCCTAGGATCAAATACTGCAAGCTCAGCATGATTGTGGTTTACACATAAATATTGTTGTTAGCATCCACAAACTGACGCGGGATGGACAGAGCCTGCAGGCTATCAGTATCAGGATTCAGGACCACCAGTAGCTGCACTGCACTGATCGTTGATTCGTTACACCTGGGACACGGTTTGCGCCCGCCCGCCCGCAGCCGCGGCTTCGGAGAAGCGCGCAGCTGAGGCTAGTTGGCACTGGAGTTCGGCCCGGCCCGGCCCGGAGCAAGTCAAGTCGTCGTTTATGTTTAACCAAAGTCTTTCGATTAGAAATCGATCTGAACCCGACGACTGACGAAGCCTCGAGAACGCGTCAACCGGTCACGGTTAGCTAGTAGGACTTGTCTACTTGGATTGGAAGCTCACCTGACCTGCCGTGAACGTTCTTCACTCTGCTCTGCTCCATCGACTAGCCATGGCTGGCTCCTTCACAAGTCCATCGGTTCTTCCGCTCTTGGCCAGCGCCCAGCTGCTCACGTTCACCTGCAAGCAACAGCGATCAGGGTAGCCACCCAGCCAGCAGCTAGTCCTGCCGGTCGCGAACTCGGGAGCTGTACGTTTGCCCTGTCCCTCTTCGCCTCTGCTCTGCAGCAGCGCGTATACCCTGTCTGTCGGCATTCAGCAGCACGACATGAAGGTAACCAACTAACTGACTAACCAACTGGCAGCAACACTGCCGTTTCGGTCTCTGCTCCTTCTTGCCCTGCTTTCCGCAACTCTCCGTGTCCTCGTGTTCATCGTCGTCGTCCTTGTTGTTCGCAGCAAAAGATCGTGATCAAGGTCAGCATGTCGTCCGAGAAGAGCCGGTCCAAGGCCATGGCGCTGGTCGCCAGAGCGGACGGTAGGCAACCATTCTACATCCCTTAACCTCCATGTTCATGTGCTTCTGCAGTTCTGCACTTCTGCTCACGCGCATAATGGATTGTTCGTTTGTTCTAACGATCCCCTGTCCTGTTTTGCAGGGGTCAGCTCGATGGGGATCATCGGCGACGGCAAGGACCGGCTGGAGGTGGTCGGCGTAGACGTTGACAACGTCTGCCTGGTCACGTGCCTGCGCAAGAAGCTCGGCCACGCTGACATCGTGAAGGTGGAGGAAGTAAAGGACAAGAAGCCAGAGAAACCCAAGGTCGTGGAACTGCCGCCGTATTACTGCCCATGTTATTACGGTTACTACTGGCACTACCACCACCACTAACCGCCGGCCCCCGTGGTGCTGAGTGCTGACAAGCGAAATGCGTGTACGGAGCGTTTTCTACTTCACAATACGTAAATGAAAACGGTAAAGCCGGACACGAAAACGAACACGAACTTACGGAATATCAAAATTTTTGAAAACGAACTAATTCGAGCGGAATTATGTCGAACACGGTCGGTATACGAAAAATCAATACGGAATATTGGCCTGTAGAACCAAGTGCATAACAATTAACAAGTACATAATAATTAACAAGTCCTACAACTTTCTTAAAAAATATCTTCAATCGACACGGCGTAAGGAAGATATGATTTTTTTAAGGCAACAAGCGTTTGTACGCGATTAATATATCGCTGACTTTGTTTAATTTTTTTGAACATCTTCAAGACATCAAATGAAAAAACTAAGAACTAAAAAGTTGTAGATCTCGTCGAGAGCTATAATTTTCATATAAAAATCCTCTTCATCTGAGATCGTATGAAAAAGATATAATTTTTCTAAGGTTAAATTTGGTTTAAACCGAATTTCAAAATCGAATTTCGAATTCGGGATATTCCGAATTAAAAGTAGAAAAGTAGAAAACGGTCGAAAAAATGTCTAAACCGTTTTCGTTCCGATTTCGAATTTGGTGTTCCGAATTTTGAACCGAATTTGAATTTGTCCGAAAATACGAATTCGATCGGATTAAATGTAGAAAATGATGCGGTTCGGTACGAGACATTTCCGTACCGTTTTCATCCTTAGTGCGAAGTATGTGTAAAACAGCTAGTTTATTTTTTATTTGAAAAAAGATTCCCAGTTTTTTTTTCATTAGATTCCTATCCGTTTTCTGTTTATATAAGAGGAAAATTATAAACAAACAATTTTGGTACTGTCCATTATTCGTTTGGAAAATCTGCTTCTTGTACTCCCTCCATCCAAAAAAATGATGTCCTGAGATTTAAAACTTGTCCATAAAAATTCTTGTTTTGAGCTTTAGGCACTCTATTGGCCTAAGAATTTGTTGACTCCTGCATGCGCTACAGATCCGGCCCTTTCCTTGGTTACTCTGGCGCCAAATTACCAATTGATATGTGGTACTCTTCGTTGCTCCCATGGATCTTTGCATGCTTGCATGCAACGTGTCTTAATTAGGCAATTAAACCACGCCATATTCCTTTTTTTTAAGGGAACCATGTGTAACAACTAAGGATATTAGAGACATTTTTCTTCTCTGCTAATCTGTTTAAAAAATTCCAAAACATCACTTTTTTGGGGACAGAGTGAGCATATAGGAGATCCTGGCGCTCAGCGAGCCTCGGGTGTATGTATAAACCGAGTGGATGCAAGTACTACAATATACACTTGATCGGATAGATAATCAATTTGTGGTACTACTTCTAAAAATGTAAATATTAAAAGTTCATGGATAAATTTTATGCCACAGTTACTGAACATTTGTAAAATTTGCAATTGTTTTTTAATGAAAATAAATAAATAAATGCCATCCAAACAAAAAGATGAAATATATGCTTACGACATGTTCAACGTAGAGGCAAGGGGTCATTTGTAAATTCTTGAATCTGCAACGCAAACAGTTAAACAAACAACCTGTACAATGAGGTGTCTATTTGACTATCTGCAAGTCATTTAGTGCTTGTACATGGTAATGATCAATCGTGAATACCATATGTTGCTATTTAATATAAAATAGATCAAATATAAATCAAATATAACATATTGCAAGCTGGACAACATGTCTATAGAGCCCGTCTATGTAACGTGTATTTTTGCGAATAGAAAACCCCTGCCGAACCCTATTTAATGAGAAGAGAGTGCAGACTAGGCGTCTCACGAGACGACGAGCTGGACGCGTGCTCCCAAGTCCTATGACCGGCCGAGAGCAGTGTTGTATGGCACGCTCGTCTCCAAGTGAGGGCGCGGTATCAAGATGCAGGCGCGCGATTTTGCCTCTTCTGCGCCAGAATTCGCTCTATCCACACCATATATGCCACGCCCTTTTCTTCGCCCATCGGAACCTTGTTCCTAGTCGGCGATACCGAGGATGGCGAGCATGGCTCCGGCATCTTCGGCGGATGAGCTTCGCCCTGGCGCACATGCGAGCTCCGCCCAACCGCCATGAGCCGTGCAGGCGAGCTCCGCTCTAGCCTTTGTGAGCCGCACGGGCAAGCTCCTCCGCGGGCTGCGCGTGGGCAAGCTCCACCGCGGGCTGCGCCTGGACAAGCTTCGATCCCAGCCCCCCGGTCACCGCAAACCGTCATCTTGTCCTCCATACTTTGCAAAGGGGCCCTTCACCATCTTCCTAGGACTCAAACTCATGACATACAACTCAACAACTACATCTCCTTACTACTGCACCACCAAATCACCCGTGAATATATATAAGATTCTATCTTTTTTAACAAATATTATGTAATCTTGTAGTATTGAATAATTTGACTACCAAATGAACTCAAATGAAAAGTTTCAACTACAAAGTTTTAAATCTTGCCATCACTACAACTTTGGTATAGGATGTGTCTCCATGCCAGATTTGTTTTAAAAAGTTAAAAGTTTGAATCTAAAAATATGTGAACTTAAAATAAATATTTGAGACATTAAATAACTTTAAATTAAAAACTTATCAACAGGAAAATGTAGATTTGGTCAGCCACTATAACTTTGATACTAACTATGTGAACGTTTAGGCCCTGTTCGACTTACCCCATATTCGGCTTGTTCGGCTTCTTCTTTTTTCAGCCGGAACAGTATTTTTCTTTCACAACAATTCAGCCAGAACAATGTTTTCAGCCAAGTTTCAGACCAGCGAACGGGGCCTTAAGCTCTTTTAGAAATTATAAATTTTAGATTTTAAAATCTATAAACTTATGACATATATTTGGAACTCTAAACCACTTCAAATAGAAAACTCTTTAACTACAACGTTGTAGATTGTGGTTAAAAATACAACTTTGGTACAAACCATGTCAATATCCAAGGTTGTTTGAACAATTTGAATTTCAAATTTCAAAATATATGAACTTAGGATAATATTCTGTGACTCTAAATAGTTTCAAATAAAAAACTTTTCAACTACAAAGTTATAGGTCATGTCGTGGGATACAATTCTGATGTAAAGTTTGTTTTCATCCAATTATTTTTTGATGCAACTATTTATAGAGACAAGCATATTAATATATCCACCTCTTAAAATCGTTTTTAAAGATGGACGCTTAGAATGTCCACTCCCGTTAATAGCGATTTTCAGAGACAGGCATCTTAAGGTGTTTGTCTCTGAAAATCGATTTACGGAGGCGGGCGCCCTAAGGCTTCTGCCTCTGTTAATCGATGATTTTCAGTGTAATTGATTTACGGAGGTCCCCTGACCATTTACAAAGGCGGTCTCTAGGTGTGTCCGCCTTTGTTAATCAATGCGGTTGTCTCCTAAAATCATTTTTCTAGTAGTGACGGGTGGCCTCAAACTAGCGTGTGTCCGCCATCACGGCCAGGATAGGCAACAAGGTCCGAGGCTAAGGGCAACGACGGACTAGGGGCCATGGCCGGTGTAGGGGATGGTGGCGACGGGTTGCGACAGATGTTGACAGGAGGAAGGAAGAATAAGGTGTGTGTGAGATAGAGAGGATGACATGTGGGTCCCATCTAACGGATGTCTAATGGATCACAAATGGTGATTTTATCCCATTCATTCGTGTCCCTCCAACCAAACAAAGAACATGGTTGTCCCCATCCCACAGCAAAACACTGAGATGGAACCATTTCGTTCCAAAAACCTAGAATGGATCCATTGCGTCCCTCAAAATCCCGAAACCAAACACATATGTATTTCTTCATTTGAAAGCTCTATGTTTGGTTTTGGTAATTGAGACAACTAGTGGGCTAACCTTTTTGCTAAGTGTTGATTAAGCTAAGTTAGGACCACACCAAGGTGGTGAGGAAGGCTTGGAGATGGATGGAGGTTGATCAATCCAAATGGAGCAAGCTCACACGGGCAGATCCAGCACTGGGGCGGGGTGGGCTCGAGACGCCGCTACCACTGCTCCGACCATGGAGCCCCTCCTTTGCCCCTCCTATGAATTTATACCTATTCAAGTTTGGAAGGAGAGGCTAAGGACGAAAGATTAGAAGATAAACCCCTCTTGACTTATTTTTCTAGATCTGCCACTGCAAGCTCACACTTAGCTTGGAGGAGATGGAAAGGTGGAAACAAACCCATAGACACAGGTATATGTTAAAGGTTTTTGTTTTCATTGTATGAGACAAAATAGAGTGTGTGGTCGACTTTATGATAGATAGCTCAAAAGCAAACACAGTTATCAGAGGTGTTTGAGCCGACATATGGTGCCGCTAGGTGTAAATCTAATGCAAATGCATGTAAATCAACACCTAGTGACATCTGGTACTAGTTGTTCTGTGCCGCGAGAATTTCAAAAGGGCTCATAGGAGATGTCTAGTGTGGTCACCGGAGGTCACACCGGGCAATGACTCTAGTGAGCATGTTTTTCGAGTGTTTGGGGGCGATGCACCCATTGGATCGCTCCGGTGCCTCCACCAAAGGTGTATTGGAGTGCCCATACAGTGCAACGACTATTTTTTTTGCCATTGGAAACTAGCCGTTGGGAGCTTTGGTGTGAGCACTCCGGTGCTCAGAACGGCAGGCTCTAGAGGGTAGCGGTTGGATTCTCAAGTGGTTCTATAAATTGATGGTGTAGACAGCCTTCGCCACTCTCTTGGCACCCCTAGCACTTGTGTACACCCTTTGAGAGCTAAGAAACACACCCCACACTCTTACATCACTTTGATTCACATCTGAGTGAGAGTGGAGAGTCTCTAGTGCATTTGCATCGCCGATTTGCATCTCGTGGCACTAGTTTATCATGGTGGTTGTTGGTGTTCTTGTTACTCTTGGTGATTGCCGTCACCCCTAGCTAGCTTAGAGCTCATGGAATCATTGTGGGGCTTGTGGTGATTGTTGCTGCCTTTGATTAATTGATTGCAAGGGGCTCTTGTACTAATCCCTACAGGAGATCGTGAAGAACAACTCTAATGGAATGCTCGTAGCTATTTGGAGTGCTCCTTGTGTTGGATCCTTGCGACACCCACATTGAGGGTCAAGCTCGTAACACTTGTTAGTGCGTGGATCATCACATCGAGACTGCCACAACAAGGACATAGGTTATAGGCAAGCAACCGAACCTCGGGGATAAATTGGTTGTCTCTATCTCTTGCCCGGTTAGGTATAGACCACTACACTTGCTCGTTTCATTCATATTTAACTTGTGTGGCAGTTGCTTGTTAGTGCTAGCTCTAGTTGTAGTTAGTTGGTTAGTTTGTAGAAGTAGCTAGTTAGTTGCTTCAGTAGTTTCGCTAGAACTATAGTAGCCTTGTATAGCTAGTAGCTCTTGTGTGGTGAATTGAATTAGAATAGATTTAATTGCTACTAAAATTATGTAGTGGCTTGCTTGGATGAATTACATATAAACAAGTAGATGCTATTAGAATCATATTTTGTACTAATCAATTTGCTCTAGTCTTGTAATATTTGTATAAATTTTTATAGTCTATTCACTGAGCCTCTAGCCATCTAGATCCTTTCATCATTGCCATCAAGCATTTAAACAATAAACAAAGTCCACCTTTGTCTTTTAGGCTCTAAACGATGAATTAAATGGTTGGACAGTTTAAACCATCTAAATGTTCTAAACAAAATTGAATTAAACATGATTAAATGAGATAAATGATCATTTAGTTCATCATTTAAGCAATAGAAGGATTAGAACTACCACATTTGGCAGCAGGGTTCAAAATTTCAGCCAAATTTTGTAGAAATTTTATGAGTTTCAGTAATTTCGGTGGTGGCCGAAAGAAAAATCTAGAATTTTGTAATACACTAAACAAACTTTACGATTTATATATGTGCGCTATATAACTCTAGATTCATATTTTCTATTGTTTCTGTTGCATATTCATCTATTCAATAGATGTGTAGTCATAAATCATGCTAATATTTGTTTAGATCTATTTTTTTTAAAAACATACTCCATGTGCAAGTCTCTAAAAAAATTTGGTGAAATTTCGATCGAATTTCGAGGTGGCCAAATTTTTTTAATACCTAAATTGAAAACCCTGTTTGGCAGCCAACTAATTAACATCATAAAGTATACGAGGTGGAGTGGAATTTATTTTTTTTCCAAATTTTTCGGTAGAATACTTTATTTTCTACATGCGTAAATATTTACAGTTTCTAGTATTACTTTTATGTACATAATTATGTATATTTTAGCATTACTATACAAATCTGTTTAGGCTGCTTAACTTTGTTTGATTATAAACATTGTCTAATAAACGATCTAAATGTTAAATAAAGGGCGACCGAACGTTTACTGTTTAGTTTTTAGGATGACCCTGCCACTACAAAGCCCTTTCCAAATCTTTATATCAGCTTGGCGTATTGTTCTTAGAATTTGAATAAAGTCTTTTGTTACCCAAAAAAGACCCCTAAACAAACTTGTTTGTACCCAAACTGTAAATATATCTTTACCAAAACTGTAAACTATAGGAGTCTAAGCCATGCCGTAAGCCCGTAGCCCGTGGTCGGTTGTCCAGTGACGTCGCTTGATCGCTAGCCATAGGAAGATACGAACCTGCACAGGGGCGCCCAGCCCAGGTGCTCTAGATGAGTTGGCCACCGAGAAGCGGTACTGCCCCAATGTGTAGGGCTCGACAGGTGGACTTCGTAAAGATCCGGTGTCCACTGCCACACCTCTCGGCCAGGGGTGACGGGGAAAGCAAGATGTCTACGGTGGCATTCCATCCATGCAGGAAATCTGCAAATTGCCTGACGGACAAGCCACCGGTGATCTGACAGCCACGTCGATTCAGCAAGGCCGTCGCCATTGTTGCCGTGCGTTTGCGCCTGGCCGTCGATTCTGATAGGCTTGTATGCATTTTTAAATATAGATTTAAGGTGTAACACCTTAAATCTATATTTAAATCGTCCACCGTGTCATTTTTAAAATAGCCTAGATTAACCTAAACTTCAACCTAAATTATTTACTTTCGATCTTTATGAAAATAGCCTAAATTAAACTAAACATATACCTAAATTATATTTAGTTCCTACCAACGTGTGATTGGAATCGGCGTCAACAGGTTTCTGTGTATCTATATGTTTTGATAAATATAGAAATTATATTAATCGTGGTTCTAACATTGAAATTGCCCTTAAAAATGGTGAAAGACGAACCACACGTCTAAGGGCGAGTACATTAGTATTGTCTCGTACATAGGCCCTGTTTGGCTTACCCCATATTTGGCTTGTTCGGCTTGTTTTTTCAGTCGGAACAGTATTTTTCTCTCACAATAATTCAGCCAGAACAGTGTTTTTCAGCCAGTTTCAGCCAACTTTCAGACTAGCGAACGGAGCCATAGTCTCCTGCGGTGTCACGTAATTATGAGACGACCTAAGAGGTAACACATAAAAGTTTGTCTTTTAAGTTGTCTCATAATAATTTTAGAGTCCTCAATTTATGCATACAACAAAAGAATTTCTGTGAGTCGCATGACAACAACCACTTGTACGATGGTGTATAAGTTGTTTCGTAGTCCTAAATTTTAGCTTATGAGCACCTCTCTCTCTTCCACACAAAAATTTGATATGGCACTGCATGAGATAACTTATGAGACTGATTACGTGTACCAATGTACTTGCCCTAAGCGCGCGCCGTGACACAAATGGCTCATGCAGTGTGGGGGTACGAGCCCGGATGCCCACGACACACTACATGGGCTGCGCCCCCAGAGGCAGCCCAGCCCACGAGATGAAGCCTTGCGGGGCACGACTCTGCTCGGCGTCTCCCGCAAGATACTGGGAAGATATTCTGAAGATGCTACGAGATCTGTTAGGATACGTATGATTCCATTATTCCTGTAATCTGTTATTACTTTCCGGTTATCTTTCAGTTCTAACCGACTTGTAACTCTGCCCCCTGGACTATATAAGGCGGGCAGGGACCCCATCCAAACACACGCAATATCATACGATAGCCAATACAAACCAACAGACCACAGGAGCCTGTCTAACTCGTGTGTCTCTGTTGTCTTCTTGTTCTTGATTACACGCCTCTCTGCCGATCAATCTACCTTCATAGGATATTACTCGAAGGACTGCCGACGATATTCTGTCGACGTGCAGTCAGAGCATGATATAAGTGATGTCACGCCTATGGAAGTTCTATAAAGCATAAAAGCCATGCAAAAAATGCTCTGTTTTGATGGAAGGTCAACAGAGCCGCTGGAACTGCAAAATTGGAGCTTGAATCATATCGGGCAATACTTTAGATTGCACGCGAACCGCATCGCCCATTGTTTTGGGCAAAAGCGCAAAATCTCATCTTAAACAAAACCGACCGCGATCGAAACCGGAGCAAGCAAAGGCAAAAAGGAGAGACCTCACAAACCGGCTCGGCCAGCCTGGCGCATGTCCTAGATGGCCTCACCACGAACCCCTGTTTGTCCAAAACAAGGTTCCCCTACCACCCGTCGACCACGATAGACGTTGAAGCTTTTAAGAAGGCCTACACTTCAGTGTTGATTTTGATCGCAGTTGGGCCCAAGCGCGCTCATGTACTCGAGGGAAAAAAACAACAACTTTTGGTTTGGACTTCGGGTGCTTAAGGTTAAGAGTGTGCTTGTGCTGCCAAAAAGTAGAATGCCCACCAAACTAGTAAAATCAGAGTTGCTTTTGTGTAATATAATTTTCACGACATCTTATACTTTACTTTTGGCTTTTAACTTTCTACTTTTCCAAATCCGTGAAAATAGGTGAGATCCCGACCCATTTCCACCCCATTCCAAATCTAATTAATTATTTTTCGACTCCAACCCACCCCGTTTCAAATTAATTAAGACCGAACCCAACCCAACCCACTCTGCGCCTGCCTGCCTGCCTGCTTCGTTCCTTCTGCTGCTCCTTTTCCCTGCGTTCGTTCCTTCCTGTAGCTACTGCGTTCGTTCCTTCCTGCTGCTGCTCCTCTTCCCTGCGGCCGATGAAGGTGGTGGCAGCGGCGACGGGGGCATAGGGTAGTGCAGGTGCGGCTCGAGGTGGCAGCTACATCAATGGCGCCACTGGAGCCCAAGGCCGTGGCCGTGTGGACGGAGCGTGAGGCCAAGAGGCGCCGGGTGCACGTAGTGCCGGGTCCGCCAGCCGGAGCAGAAGGAGGTGGACTGGGACACCGCAGCCGGAGGCGCCATGTGCAGGCCGCCGCCGCCGCCGTGCAGCACTCTTCCTTGTCTTCAGGGGCCTCGGCACCGTTCCCAAGCCCGGTGAGGTCCGGCACTGTCGCGGCCGTCATGACATTGGACGTATTGGAGGATTGGGAAACCCAACCCATCCCAACTCGTTTAACCTCTAAACCCATTACCACGCATCCAAACAGATCCATAGCACAACCGAACCCGAAAACTCCAATTATTACCTAACCTATTAGCAGACCTAAAATAGAGAGACGTTTTACAACTGTTTCATCCAGGGAGATAAAAGAGTGAGTATGCTTCGTAGTTGTTTTAACCAAACATATTACAATTTTTTATAGAACATAACTCACAACAACCGTTCCACGCTGAACCAAACGGACCCTAAGTCCCTAACTGGCTTTCAACTTGTTATAGGTTATTACAACAACACGTACTGGTGGCACGCACGCGCGGACTGCTGAAGATCGGGCGGCAAGCATTATTCATCGCTGCGCCATGCATGGTCGCCCCTCCTGCCCTTGATCTCAGCCGCGTACGTAGTAGCTGTGTCCCAATGCAAGTCCCAACAGCCGCCGGCCTCCTCGTCTCTGTGTTGGGTGGTGGAACAGCTAGCGCTGCATGCGAGGCGCAGCGACCTCGCGTCTCCACCGCCAACACTTCGGAGTGTTAGTTGTGGAATTGGTTACTTTCTCACGACGACCGGCAAGGCCCCGCGTCACCGCGCTCATCGTCCACGTCTTTCACGTCCCGAAGACACGCCCCGAGATCCGATCCGATCCCATTGCCTTGCCGCCTCCAACTCTCATCTCATATATACTCTCGACTAGAACCGTGTGCCTCTTGTTCTCATCTTTTATTAGTTCCTGCAACCTATACCTACATATAGACAGTCGTAGAGCCGGCGGCGGCAGAGGCTGAGGCAGAGCAGGCGATGGCGAGCGGCGCCGTCCAACCCCACCACGTGGCGGTGGATGTCAACAATGGGGAGGACGACGGTGAGGCCACGGCCGCCGACCAGCTCTGGGCGACCATCGAGCGCGTCGCCTCCCCTCAGCGGCGCAACCTCGCCATCGTCGTGCCCGACCCCGGCAGTGGCAGCACCGGCGGCGAAGGAGGAGGACGCAGTGCAGAGAAGAAGGGCGGCGAGGTCGTGGACGTGCGGAGGCTGGACCGGCATGGCGTCCAGCGCGTGCTCCAGCGGGCGTTGGCCAGCGCCGACTCCGATAACGCCAAGCTCCTCCACGGCATCAGGGCCCGCTTTCACGCGTAAGTAATGCAGCTCATCCCTTCCTTCAATTCGCCGATTCGATTAGCACTTCAAATTTTCTCATCATATACACTAAACCGATTTGATCGATTTCTAATGACGATTTGCCTACTACGTGCTCTACTAAATGCCGATTCCAACTGTTTGGTTATCTCGTGAAGGGCGGGATTGGACGTGCCACGGGTGGAGGTGAGGTTCCGCGACCTGACGGTGTCCACGGAGGTGCACTACGGCCGCCGGGCGTTGCCAACGCTCCTCAACTACGTCCATGACATTGCCGAGGTATGCATATGGTTGGTTTTTGTGGTTTGAATTGCGTGTTGGGTAGGGCAAAGCGCGGATCTCATGCATCATTTGCTTGCTCGGATAGCGGCTGCTGCTTCATGTCATCATGTGATTAAACTGTCCACGTCAGGACTTTTTAGCTCAGCCTCAGCACTAGTCTTACGATGCGTTGTTGTTAGTTTCGTTTCGAACGCTATGGGTTCTTAAATCTTGTCACGTGCAGTTACGGCTACCCGATGCAACTAATAATTTTGACATAACAAACACACTCATAGTTAGTTAGTTGACGATGAGTTGATCAGACGTACTTGATGAGGCATGCAACTGCAGTTACGTTGCAGGCATCAACAATTCCATACGCTGGTAAAATATATATGCTCTGGCTAGTTTGTAGCATTTTCATTTATGACTATATATATATATATATATATATATATATATATATATATATATATATATATATATATATATATGGCTATTCTGCAGCTGGCCATAGAATAACTTATTCTATAGCCACCTTGATTTACGATAATATTTGTACCAATTTACGATAATATGAATATGCATTTACTATACTCGTGTTACTACAACTCACGGTGATATTTACCATAATGTTATAGTAAATCACTTAGTAAGGAGTTACTGTAGTCTCGTAAATTAGCATAGTAATTATCGTAACTCAAAGTGGCCACAGAATAAATTATTCTATGGCCAGCTGCAGAACAGTAGTTCTCTCTATATATATACACCATAATTTACATGACACTTGTGTACCTTTTTTTTTATCTTATTACACTTGCAAACCCTTTGCTAATATATATATATGTACCTTTTATCTTGGTGCAGAGGCTTCTAATTTGTTGCCATCTTTTACGTCCTAAGAAGACCAAGCTCACTATTCTTGATGATGTTAGTGGAGTTCTAAAACCTGGGAGGTGAGAAACAATACTTCTTACTGCAGGTCTCTATATGAATGCAAACACATGTCACACTCCCGACTTAAATTAAATAGTTAAATTTATATCCGCATATGTAGGCACAAAAGGTAGTATATTTGCATGCCTATTGTGCAGTTGTGTGCTGACACTTGTTTCCTCTGGAACAATGTACTAGAAACGTATCTCATTTGGGGGGTAGTTGATAAGTCATCCCCTATGTATCCCTGCTCTGTTTTCTCATCTATCTATATCTATATATACATATACAAATATAAAAAGCACGAGTCCCGATCTGCCAATACTGGTATTTAATGCAACTCATCTTGATCATGTGGTTATCTCTCTTCCACTTTTGATGCCAACATTTTGATTTTTTTTCCCGTTGCAATAATAACCTTAATGTAGTACTATACTAGAAATAACTTGTAGCTCGTTTTTTGTGTACCAAAATAATTTATTTCAGAATTCTTTTGTGTCAAGGATTGCATGCACTCATTTATGAAGTTTGTAATAGGTAACTGCTGATGTTGTTTTCTTGTTTTGTTTTGTGTGGTGAAAGAATGACACTGTTGCTGGGGCCACCGTCATCTGGGAAATCAACGCTCTTGTTGGCCCTTGCTGGTAAACTGGATCCTCAGCTAAAGGTGACCTTGACATCTACTCCCGGTTTGTGTGAATTGTTTTAATTTTCTGGGGGCCGGGCTTGGGAGGGTTTTTTATTCCCTCACACAATCAAACCAGTTGCCTAATCTATCCCATTATTATGTTCTGTATCATTCTTGTCATTTCATTTACCTTCTCATATTCTGACAGAAAAGTGGAGAAGTGACCTACAATGGAACTTCACTTACTGAATTTTGTGTACAAAGAACTTCTGCTTATATCAGTCAGACAGACAACCATATTGGAGAATTGACAGTGAGGGAAACATTAGATTTTGCTGCAAAATGCCAGGGTGCAAGTGAAAACTACCAAGGTAAGGCTCCCATTCTTGTGCTTTGCAAATACTTTGTTTAGTTCTGTTGTGATTACTCAAGGGCACAATTATAGCCAAGGGTACGAATAAACTTGCATCTAGACTTTTCAAGGCACTTAATTAGTTTATTACCAATTCACATTTGAATGATTTTGTCACTTCTATTATTATCCATGCATTTCTACTTAATTAAGATAAAACAATTGGCTGTGGCTAGCTTATTACAACCTGCATGAGTGTGTCAAAGCATAAACTAGCTTGTGTGATAGAATTAACCTTTTTCCAGAAATTAAACGAAACTAAGCGGTAGCCAACAAAGATAATTCAGTTTTTTTTTTCGTTTTATTTCATGACACGGTGAATTGCAGATTTGGTGAGGTTCATGCATCTTACATCAAGTATCTAATCTAACAATCTACATGCAGATATTTTGACCTTTCCTTATCCCAAGCATCACTGATGGTGAAATAATGCCCTTAAGATTGCAGAATCTAGCACTATATACTTTTGTTAAAGTTTAAGATCATTTCATGTTTATCATCAAGTTTGAAGCTCTCAGCTTTTATTTTTGAGATCTTTTACGGTAGTATGTATCTATTGCGTTTTTTGTTAAAAATTATATCAATGCTTCTAATAGGAGCACAATGAACAATTTCTTTAAACTGGTTTTGTTATCATGTAATGGCTTAGATGTCAGTTCAAAAAGTATCTATCTTACACACATTGTTGATATGTGTAGAGTGCTTGAAGGAGCTATGCGATCTTGAAGGGAAGAGAGGGATAAGACCAAATCCAGAAATAGATGCCTTTATGAAGGTTCTTATCTAATTCACATATAAACTTCTCATATTTCATTTTGTTTATCTACATAATGTTTTGTTCTGTATGACCAGACAGCATCAGTTGGAGGACAGAAACACAATCTTGTTACAGACTATGTTCTTAGAGTGCTTGGACTAGATCTATGTGCTGATACTGCTGTTGGTACTGATATGGAAAGAGGTGTCTCTGGTGGGCAGAAGAAACGAGTCACAACAGGTTTGTAGGATTGCAAATTTAATATTTTGTCTTACATTCCCACAACTTTTTTGTTCCAAATAGAGCTAGTTCTTAGTGGTTTTGCGATGAACCTTAGTTCATGCTTTTCATGGGTTTGTAGATTAGAGATGGAGTTGAAGGGAAGAGGCTCTGAGATATTACTTTTATATTGTTGTTGTTATTATTATTATTATTATTATTAATCCGGTGATTCGCAGAAGCCTATTAAATAGATCTTGCCGTTCCTGTTCAAACAATCTAGGGAATGATTTGGACAAAAAAGATATTCTGATCTTAAGGTACTACATCAACCTGTTAATTAATCTCAAAATACTCTTGTTGCCATGCTCCTATATGCATGGAGAATCCACATTTCCAGCATCCGACACACTCTTTAGTCCTTGCTTTAGGTAAGTTAACCCAGTTGCCATGATCTTAGGCTTATTTGCCAGCCCCAATCTATTTCATCCCTCCCACTAAAACACCACATAAGGTGAGAAGAGTCATATTACAAATAGCCATAACTAAGTGACAACTTTAATGGCTTCTGTAAGAAACTAATCAAAATACAATTTGATATTCTTTGTGCCAGATCTGTAACAAATGATGTACTTTTGTAGGTGAAATGGTTGTTGGACCAAGAAAAACCCTTCTCATGGATGAAATATCTACTGGTCTCGACAGCTCAACGACTTATCAAATAGTTAAATGCATGAGGAATTTTGTTCATGAGATGGAGGCTACTGTGCTGATGTCACTTCTTCAACCTGCACCAGAGACATTTGATCTTTTTGATGATCTAATTCTTCTCTCAGAAGGACAAATCATTTATCAAGGCCCCACTGTGCGTGTTGTGGACTATTTCAATTCGCTAGGATTTTCACTGCCGCCTCGTAAGGGAATTGCGGATTTTCTCCAAGAGGTATTGGATGATGACTGCTAATTCCAACATAAAATTTGGAGCATGCGAGAATCTACTTAAGTAACTTTGTTATATCAGGTGACATCAAGGAAAGACCAAGCTCAGTACTGGTCTGACAAGTCAAAACCTTATTCTTTTATTTCTGCATCGACAATGGCTTCTGCATTTAAACAATCCGACTATGGCAGATCTCTGGATTCTATTTTAAGCAACTCTTATGATGGCACAAAATCTCCTAAGGTGCTTGCCAGATCAAAGTTTGCAGTATCAAAACTTAGCCTTGTTAGAGCATGCTTTTACAGGGAGCTTGTTTTAATAAGTCGCAACCGTTTCCTCTACATTTTCAGGACATGCCAAGTATGTTTATGTTTCTCTTTACTTCAGCTGTGATAATTTATTTGAAAATGAACTTGTAGTTGACATGAGCCATATCTAGTATCACTGTGTATAAAGTTTATTTAACTTTGTATTGTCAGTTAAATAACAATGTATTGGCCTATGAAACAAAACATGCCCTAAGGGTGTAAAATGTCCTTTTTGTTGATCCAAGTCTCTCAATCTCAAGGCATCACATGGTTATATGATCCATCTCTTTACTTTCCATGGTAGTAGATGGATGAAGGTTACATTATGAGCGCTTGATAATATAGAATCGATGCATAAATGATAACTGCTGTGACCTTGTGAGTAGTCTAAATGAAAATTATTGAAAGCTCAACAAAAATACTCGTTTTCTACTGTTGTTTTTCTTTTTTTATATATATATTCTGAAAAGAAGGTTTATGCACAGATTTTCTGACCTTATATTATAGCATTTTAAATATTATTTAAGTCTAAGACTACATCTCTCCGTTCCTCTCCAGTTGTGGAAGAAAATATGCCCTAGTTTGCATCCATGGTCAATCTAATATGTTTTTAGGAGGTACTATTCTTTAAAGGCAAAACTACAAGAATGTTATGTGTGCTACATTGTCATTTCTTTACATTCTAACATTATTTTGTTCCAAATTGTTGCCATAATTCTATATGCATCTATAATAAAATTTGAAAACAGAAGAATATATGGATTTACTTTTTGTTAATTACCATCTAATACTTTCTTTGTATGCACCATTCTACAATTTATTAAAGAGCTTCCTCACATGCATTTGAAAATAATGGCATAATTTTGTGCAGGTTGCTTTTGTCGGGGTAATCACTTGCACAATCTTTCTTCGCACAAGATTGCACCCTGTTGATGAGCAAAATGGCAATCTTTATCTCTCTTGTCTGTTCTATGGGCTTGTACATATGCTGTTCAATGGTTTTACAGAATTGCCCATTACTATTTCAAGGCTTCCAGTGTTTTATAAGCAGAGAGACAATTTCTTTCATCCTGCATGGGCTTTCTCAATCCCCAATTGGATATTAAGAATTCCATATTCTCTTATTGAGGCTATGGTGTGGTCATGTGCTGTTTACTACACAGTAGGCTTTGCACCAACTGCTGATAGGTACCAACAACTACCTTACTAGCCCATCTAGAGGTGGAGTCATTACTGTTGTACTTGGACATATCAGAATAATGCAAACTATGTGCAGGTTCTTTCATTTTATGCTATTGTTGTTCTCTGTCCATCAAATGGCTTTGGGCCTTTTCCGGATGATGGGGGCTATAGCACGAGACATGACTATTGCTAATACTTTTGGATCAGCTGCCTTACTGGCAATTTTTCTTTTAGGAGGGTTCCTTATCCCTAAAGGTGAGTGTTTATATATTTATTTCCTGTGGTATATTGAATTGTGCTAGACATCTCAGAAGAGTTAGCTGTTTTCTCTCTCTAATGATCTAGATGAGAATGATTCTTACTTTTGGTGCAACATATTGTGACTTTGTTACTTCTGATAGAGGCTATACAACCATGGTGGCAGTGGGCTTATTGGCTTTCCCCCTTGATGTATGGACAACGTGCTATTTCAGTTAACGAATTCTCAGCATCCAGATGGTCAAAGGTCTGTATACTAGCAGGAATTATTATTTCTCACTATCTCTGTTTACTAGTAGGAATCACCATTTCTTTCTCCTTATTTTTACTTTTCGAAGTGTGTCTAAGAAGGGTTACAATAACAAAATTGAATCCTTGGATTTTTTTTGAACGTAATGAGGATAGAGATAGAGTTTTATTTACAAGAAAAAACACCAGCAGCACCGCTGTCTCAACAGCATCCACCACACACTGTGACAAAGCACAAAATACCTCACAAAGCCTCGCAATACAACACAGAATTAAATGCGCGGTTGGGAAGCCTGTCTAAATTGAACTAAACACTCCTTTGACTTTTCCGCTACCTGCTGCGTTGTTACGTGCTCGTTCTAAAAAAACTATGGTTTCATTCTTTCCACAAATTCCATATATATGATTTAGATAGCCATTCCATTGAACTCGCACCATTTGTTTTCACTTTTCAGGACTGAATGCTTGAAATTACATATAGTTCAAATTTGTTATTTGTGGGGGTCAAACATAATTTGGTTTGACAGCATGCATATCTATTGCATCATTCTCTTTTACTAGAACAATCATTTGACATTTATTGTTAGCTAAATTTTATTTTGACATGTATCATTATAGGTATTTGGTGCTGGCAACAATCCTGTTGGATTCAATGTTCTTACTTCACACAGTCTCCCTACACAAGATTACTGGTACTGGATTGGAGTTTGTGCTTTATTGGCTTATGCTGTCTTGTTCAATGCTTTGTTTACTCTTGCTTTGGCATTCCTTAACCGTAAGTGTGGAAATGCAATTATAATTCTAAATCCGTCTTCAGTTAGCTGCTTTTTGATTTCTCAAAACTAAATTGTAATTGTTTCTGAAGCTCTACGGAAGGCCCAAGCAATTATTCCATCCAATTCTGAAGAAACAAAGGATGCGTTGACAGATAGTGTATCAGATGGACATGCAATTGCAGGTGATTTTCATTTTCTTAACAATCATGATTCTAGTATTTACTATAACATTTTTCCCATAATGTGTTCAAAAAAGATATGTCTGTTTTTCATTGTGTACGTTCTAACATCTTTCAAGATATGTATTGGAACTTGCTTATTCTTGTTGAACGTTATAAGCATATGAAGTTCAATATTACTCCCCCATTAAAACATACAAGGTCTATTTTAATTTATACAAGTCCAACATTGTGTGTGTGTCTCTATATATTAGTAGCAATTAAATAAAATACAAGAACATTTAGCACATTAAAACTGTTTAACTGATTGATATTTCAAAGGGCTCAAACACAATATGGACTTTGTACCTATATAAATTCATATATTATATGAGAAATAAGGGCCAAAGATTAACTTTGACAGTCGGGTCAAAATAAAACATACCTTATATCTTTGAGTGGTGGAAAGTAATTATTTAAGAAGTAAATAAATTCTAATAGTTATGTTGCTATTATCTATTGATTTGTCTACCTTAATTAGTTACAGTGTGCATTTTTTGCCAAGCTAAATTTTTCTTCTCAACGTGAGGATAAAGTATTGTACTTGATTAAAAATTTATATTATTCTTGAATCGCAGAAAGTAATGGCAGAAATTATGAAGTCAAAGGGCAGATTGAAGGCGAACTCAACAAGGGAATGATATTACCATTTCAACCTCTAACAATGACGTTTCATAACATTAACTATTTTGTTGATATGCCAAAGGTTGTTCTTCTAAAACTTATTATTTATATTTTTATAGTTCATCACCAGCTAAGATGGTTTCTACATGCATATAGAAAATGAAAGCAAGAGGTGTACCTGAGAAAAGACTACAGTTGCTATGTGAAGTAAGCGGAGTATTTAGGCCACGTGTCTTAACAGCACTGGTTGGCTCAAGTGGCGCTGGAAAGACGACCCTTCTTGACGTTTTAGCTGGTAGAAAAACAGGCGGATATATTGAGGGTGATATCAAGATTTCTGGCCATAAGAAAGAACAAAGAACCTTTGCCAGGATAGCTGGTTATGTTGAGCAAAATGATATACACTCACCCCAAGTAACTGTTGAAGAGTCCTTGTGGTTTTCATCAATCTTACGGCTTCCGAAAGATATAAGTACAAAAACAAGACACGTATGACTTGTACTAACTCTTTTTAATCTAGGGTGCAATTAGTTATTTGAGATTATGCACACTTTAAACTATCTTGCAGGAATTTGTTGAGGAAGTTATGGCTTTGGTAGAGCTTGATCAACTGAGACATGCATTAGTAGGGAAGCAGGGTTCTACTGGATTGTCAACAGAGCAAAGGAAGCGCCTTACAATAGCTGTTGAACTAGTTGCAAATCCTTCAATTATTTTTTTGGATGAACCTACTTCTGGTTTGGATGCTCGAGCAGCTGCCATTGTGATGCGGACTATTAGAAATACTGTTGACACCGGAAGAACTGTTGTTTGCACTATACACCAGCCCAGCATTGACATCTTTGAAGCTTTTGATGAGGTTGGCATGCTTTTTTTTTGTTTTTTTATTTGTCTTAGTTGCCCACCATTTTATTCCCTTTGTTGACTATTCTCCTAATTTCAGCTCCTCCTTCTGAAACGTGGAGGTCGCGTTATATATGGTGGTTCTCTGGGTGTCAATTCAATTGATATGATTGATTACTTTCAGGTTACTCTTTTTATCTCTATACTTTATAAAAGATTTTAACAACCGAATTAGTTCTTATAAGGTTCAGTTTGCTTAAAAAGTATGCCAATTGACATTCATCTTTCACTGTACTAAAAATACCTATGAAGTGATGAAATATGCGGCCTAAAAAATTCTTGATCTCTAAACTTGCTTACACCAACACTCTATTCTTAACAACTATACGTTTTGTTAATATTCTCAAAACAGTCCATTCCTGGTGTTAATCATATCTCTGAAGGCTACAATCCAGCAACCTGGATGCTTGAAGTCACCACACAAGCATGTGAAGAGATTCTTGGTTTAGATTTTGCAGTGGTGTACAAAAACTCCGATCAGTTCAGGTGATTTCTATTGAACTTAAAGAAGTGCTATTGTTGTGGTTTTCTTGGCCTAAGTTTCGTTTCAATTTTCTTTTGTAAGGACACCAAATTTATGCAACTGTTGAGGCATTTTTTAACAAACCTGTTCACAATAATTTAGGGAAGTGGAAGAGTTAATTAAAGAATCAAGTATTCCAGCTATTGGCACGGAACCTTTGAAATTCTCATCAGAGTTTTCACGGAACTTTCTTACTCAGTTCAAAGCTTGCTTGCGTAAGCAAAGACTTGTTTACTGGAGAAGTCCAGAGTACAATGTTGTGCGGTTATTTTTCACGGCAATTGCAGCTATCATATTCGGATCAATATTTTGGAATGTGGGGATGAAAAGGTAATTCTATCTCTTAGTCATATTACATTTGTTTTTGTTTGTTTTTAATTCACGTGTTTAAAATGAATATACATTGATTTCATTGGTTCATTGCTAGCGAAACGTGTTATTTTCATTTTTGTTGAAATATAAATTTGCTGTTTATGATGTGTTGCCTTCAAAGGACTAGAATAACAAGAAACAAAAATAACCGATGAAAAAGGCATCGGTCATACAACAAGCATCGAAACTTCACCTTATTCATGTCCCTAGTAATATTCATGACCCAAGTGATGTGGCAAATGATCTTTCCTGCCATACCGTTGTCCATGTGACTGGTTTTTATTATCCCTCTAAAACATTACAACGACCTATATATCTACCATAATGTTTGTAGTTTCGCCAATAGCATAATTAATATATTGCTCATGAGTGAGTCGTAATGCAGATGGGAGGTGTATGAGGCTCTAGTAATATCTAGTTCTTTTTTCTTAAAACAATTGATGTTACTAGATCCATCATGACAGATATTTCCATCTTGGACAGTAATGTTCTACAATATAGGAGTTAATTAATGCAAGATGGTACCAGTATGGATCATAATTGTACAGCATAAGATTGGTGTTACTAAATTCATCGTGGTAGATATTTTCCATAATATATGTTTTGTCAAATAATTAATTTTACTGAAATCATTAGTGAATATGTCATCTTGGAGGCCGTGGCAAGGTCCTAAATAATTTATATTTTGTAATTGGGGTATATATTTCTTAATGTATCTTCTTTTATTAATAATTCCAATGGGGGTTGGAAATGTTCTTTTTCTTATGAAAGGATGGCAAAAGTTTTCCCATAATTTTAATTAATAAACAGAGAAATCGGCTCAGTTTTTTAGGGAAAACTAGGCCCGAAAACCTTACAACCGTGAGATGGAAACTACTCAACAAACGACTAGGGGTTGGAATGTTGAACTCTAGGATCATGTATTTAATATCCACACTTGTCTCTATGCTCAAATAATTTGACTTTGGACTTGGTTTTAATGACTATGGGATAAAAATATTTACTCCCTGCTCGAAATGTACCTAGGATAATTTACACATTCAGTTTACAGAACATGGTTCATAGGCTAATACCAGTTTAACTATGCAGAGACACAACAGAAGATTTGATGCTTGTCATGGGATCTCTTTACGCGGCATGCCTGTTTCTTGGTGTAAATAATGCCTCATCCGTGCAGCCTGTGGTATCAACTGAGAGGACTGTCTACTACCGGGAACGCGCTGCTAGAATGTACTCATCGTTCCCATATGCTGCAGCACAGGTTAGCCAAGCTCACAGCAATCTTTTCTGTTTTTCCTATCTAGAGATCCCAGTTTCTAATATTTCTTAAAATTATTAGGGTCTCGTAGAGATTCCTTACATTGCAGTCCAGGCACTGATATTTGGCCTCATCACGTACTTCATGATCAACTATGAGAGGAACATAGGCAAGTCATTCTTCATTAATGGACTTCATGCTTTCTACACATGATATTGCTTCTTGTGTGTTTGCTGTATTCTGATAAACTCAACCTTTTACTACAGGAAAATTGCTTTTGTATCTTGTTTTCCTGTTCCTTACTTTCACCTACTTCACGTTCTACGGGATGGTGGCAGTAGGCTTGACCCCAACACAAGATGTGGCAGCAGTTGTATCATCTGCCTTTTACTCCTTGTGGAATCTTCTCTCTGGGTTCCTCATCCCCCAATCCGTAAGTTACTGAATTGCCAAAAGAAACAGTATTACATTGTTATGCTTCCAATTGTTCTTCAGTTTTGAACATAAAAATCTTACTCAGCCAATTCTTATATCTGTAGACATGATGATTTACTTGTTAACCTAGCTTTTCTAGTCAAAAAAGAAATCATTTTTCATCTTGAAGAGGTGTGGGTAACCAGATTTTTTCAACATCAGTTTTCAATCAATCCAGAGAGTGTGTCAGTATGATGCTTATCTGTTTCTAAACGTTTTACTTGTCATTCATCATGCAGAGGATCCCTGGCTGGTGGATCTGGTTCTATTACATCTGTCCAGTGGCCTGGACCCTGCGAGGCATCATTACATCGCAGTTGGGTGATGTGCAAACCAGGATAGTCGGCCCTGGTTTCGATGGGACCGTGCAGGAGTTCCTGGAGGAAAGCCTGGGATTTAAACAGGGGATGGCTGGTGTCACAGTTGCAGTGCTCATTGGCTTCTCTCTTTTCTTCTTTGCCATCTACGCGACTTCTATCAAGGTTATAAATTTCCAGAGAAGGTAATCAGCCTGCAGATCGAGTTAAGTAGCCTCCATAGCTTGCTTGCTACTTTGAGGTGCCAACATCAAGGTTCTCTTGCTACTTCGGTGGATGGATGAAGCACCCATTGATCGTATAGTAGGACAAAGTTTTCACAAGTACAGAGGGATTGTAGATAATTATAGTATGTCTCAGTTTCCTTACAAAGAACACTTGAAACTTTGTTCTTTAGTTTATTCTTGTGCACAAATAAATGTATATACCGTGCTGCAGCCTGAGATATCTATTTAATTCACTATCTCAAACGAGCAACAATAGTGATGCATTGCTGATAAGACACGGAAATATCTGCTGCCTTACAATTGTTACATTTGAGTAGCTGGTTTTACTAGTATATATAGCACCAGGGATGTCAAATCTCTAGATCACTAATAATTGCTGTTGGGAAGCATGGTTTTTTTTTTTTGGGTCTTATTTGGTATGAACCGATGCAAGATTATGCATCGACTTCTCTCTACTGTAAAAGTAAAATCGACTCATCGGGCCGGATGCCAGGTAAGGATCATGACTCATGAGTCAGAAACGCTCGTTTTTGGTGGTGGAAGTGGAACCGGAACCGGATGCTGCACGGCACGGCTAGCACGCGACAGCGACCTGAGATGTGAAATGCCAGGGCCCGAGCGACGGGGCGAGTGGCGCGGCGTGCGCGACTTGGCGACGACCCGGCCAAACTTCTGCCCAGCACAGGTGACTGTGGAGACCAGCTGACGCGCCCGCCGGGGAGCTGGGCTCGTCTTCGCTCTCTGCGTGTCGGCCAACAACCAACGAGCACGAGCTGGTTTCTTATACAGTTCTACTAGTTCTAGACAAACGCAGCAGCTCTTTCTTCCTGAGCCATACATGCTCAGACTATTGCAGAGCGTGCGGGGAAGGACGGCCCCAATTTCGCCCAATATTCGTTTACATACACACCCGATGCAGAAGGTACACGTAGGTATGACACCCTTTGCACTGCTCTGAAGTTCCAAGTCAAGGTGCATTCTAAGATGAGACCGATTCTCACTAACAGATTTGGATTTTGAGATATGAATGACATGGCCGTCTCTATCAAATAATCCCCATTAATGGACCATTTTTATAGAGGCGATATGATGGACCATCTTTATTAACGTCCCTATAAATTGATTAACAACAGCAGAAACGTGAAGATGTTCATGTCTGTAAATATTTTGGAAAAAACAACAACCGAAAAAAGAGTATTTTTTGAAATCCTAGGACAAACCCTACTACATGACCTATTTGCCTTACGCATTCCCTTGATCTCTTCCTACCACTACAATGTTTAGGAATCTTGTATTGAATATTTCGTCCTCTAAATAATTTTAAATGGAAAAAACTAACTATAAAGTTTCAGATCTTCTCGACCACTATTAAATTTTGGAATAGGTCTCCATCCATCACCGCTTGAAAATTTCAAAGATTTTAATCCCAAAACCTATGAATTTCAAAATGAAACTCTAAATATTTTCAAATATAGAACTTGTTAACTGCAAAGTTGTATTCGTATTGACAACTAAATATTGGTATAGATCATGTCAACATACAAAGTTTTTTGAAAATTCTAAATTTTGAATTTTGAAATCTGAGAAATCTGATTTTGAATCTCCGTCAAAAAGAAATCTAATAAAATAAAATGAATATTTAGGACTCTAAATGAATTTAAAAATCATCAATTACAAAATTATGGATCTCATTAACCTACAACTTTTGTATAGACTAGTTAACATGCACGTGCGGCACGCACGTGCCTAGAAAAGATTTGGCGTTTGTATTTGTCATTTTCTAGAAAACATGCAATTAATTCAAAATTGATTTTGGGCTATAATTTTAAGTGAGACATAGATGTTTTGCATGTAATATTATAATGAAAGTACATGTATATGAGATAGGAATACCCGTTTTGTATTTACATAATCATTGGGTGCACGTGTACATTTGTATAAATCACGTTTCCTAGTGTTCTTTGCTCCAACGTAGTCTTGAACTCCCAAGGGAAGTGATGAGATCAGCTATCCATGGTCCAACATTTTGGTGCTTAAAAAACCTCAAGCCATTCCTGCATTTCCTGCAAGAAAATTTTGTATGTACAATAAATATTTTTGTTTCTAGTATTATATCTCTGAAAGTGAAATAAGATTAAATAAAAATATTAAATGTACCAGTATCACATTTCTAATACATTTGGAAAGACAATATTTTTTGTGCTCTTTCCAGTGGGGTCAACATCCTTATTTGTGTTGGCCAAAACCCATGTGCTCTTACGAGAAACACCTCTTGACAATGCTACATACAATTGGCCATGGGAGAAAACTGGTTCAGGGAGATAAACACCAACATTTGGTATTGTCTGACCCTGAGCTTTATTTATTGTCATTGCAAAACTCAATCTTATTGGAAACTGCTTTCGCTTAAACTTGAATGTCAATGCAAGGTCTTCAGGGGGACATGGAAATCCTTGGTATGAATACTCTGGTTCTTGCATGATCTCCATTAACTATTTCAGCATCAATTAAATTGTTCTGGAATCCTCTAATGACCAACCTAGTGCCATTGCAAAGACCGTTGTGAGGATCAAGATTACGTAATAGGATAACAGGGCAGTCTTTTTTAACCTTAAGCTCATGAGGATGCAACCCATTAGGTGTAATAGAATTTAGAAAATCAAGAGGGTAATTATTCCTTGTATCATCATCCACTGAGTCAAAACTGTAGAATACCTTCTCATCTCTAGGAAACTACTCGATCATTATCGCATTCATTGCATGGATATGCTCATTTGTAGTAGAAAGAATCGCACGTTCGCGCATCTAATCTGTAGAGGTGCAATTTTCCTTGAGTTTGGGAAACACCTTTTTGATAAGGTTGTCAATTGGATTGTCTTTTGAACTTATTTTATTTGCATTCTTACTGAAATCTTGTCTCCATTCCACGATGATATCATCAGGCAATTGAACATAATTATCACCAAATGTTTTTTCTGTTCCGTTCCCAATTCTTAACAGGTAATATGCAAACCAACTATCATTTTTAGCTCACATGTTTTGGGTAAGCCGAATCCTTTACACATTGTCCCATATATGTGATTTTAGTAAAGTAGCATCAGTGATCTGTGCTCTTGTTCCTCATGTCACAACGGGAAGTACTTGCCTGAAGTCACCTCCAATCAACATGACCTTACCACCAAAAGGTTGATTGCAACCCATTATATCTTGTAATGTTCTGTCGACTGTTTCCACTACTTGTCTCTTTGTCATGGCTACTTCATCCCATATTACCAAGGCATCCCTGCGAAGTAATTCGGCAGTACCACTTTGCTTTGTAAAGCTACACATAGTGTTATTATCTAGCTTGATGGGAATCTTGAAGCAGGAGTGTGCAGTGCGTCCATCGAGCATGATACTTGCTGCAATACCAGATGTGGCTGTAGAAATTGCTATCAGATTCATGGAGCACACCTTTGCAAGCAAAGGCTTATACAAATATATCTTGCCAGTTCCTCCTGGTCCATCAATAAAAAATACTTGGCCAACTTTCTTGTCCACATGATTCATAATCAAATCGAACCCAGCTCTCTGCTCAACATTTAGTGTTTCTATCATCTTTAGATGTTCTTCTTCATATCCAATATTCAATTCTTCTGTAAGCTCTCTATAATGGTCTCTTGACACTTCATCTAATCAAATAAAGTGTAAAGTGTCATTGCAAAATTGATGAATAAGAAGCATTAATTTTTTAATAATATTAATTAATGTGTGTGATGTTAAGGTAAATACAATGTTTATGAATCAATTTACCTGAGGCATCTAGTTCAGGAAGTCCATAGTTTGTAATGTCTCTACCCATATCTTTAACATGTATAGATATATCTCTAAGCACCATTTGTTCAACCATTTTGGAGCAGCTATTTGGGCGACGATAATCCTCGGACATTGAATCAATATGTTTGTCCCATAGTGCTTGGACATTATTACATTCGTAGAAAACTATGATAGTTGCGAATGGCCTCCTCAGAGCACAAGGCATCTTAAATTGTGCAGATTCAGTGAGATAGTCATCTAGGCTCTTGTTAGTTTCCACATAGCCCAAGGCTGCACAAGCATCTTTAAATGTTGCATATGTAGTTCCATGTCAATTTCTAAGATGCTCGAATGAAGTTGCACCCCTCACATGGTTTAGAAGCACACGGAGATAGTATCACTCACCTTCAGTAGGATGGGCATACACCAATCTTTTAATCTGACCACCTTTTTCTTTGGGTTTCCAAAACTTTTTTAACTTCATCCAAGTGAAGTGCTCAGGGAACTCTCTATACAAATACTTTTGTGCATCAGAATTATACATATTTGTGCTGAAATACTATGTAAGCATGGACCTATGAGAGTTAGGATTTTACACAACATTGTTCAGATCATCCCTAGCTTTGTAGGCAACCATATGCTTTCCTAGGAAGGTGAACTTGCATTTGTAACACATAAGGTGACATATCATACAAAGGAAAAACCGTATAATCTATAGATTGCCTCTATAGTTGTTATACACCTTCCATCTCTATACTGCTTAATCTCATTAATAACCAGTGGTTGCCCATACATATGTGCCCGAGCTTGATTTATCGAAGCCGAAGCACGGTCGTGGCCCTTAAAGACATACTTGTATAGATACTTGGCACACTTTATGCTACTGCAAACCTCTACATTAATATGACAATTATACCTTATTAGAAGGATTGGATTGTATGGCACAACCCATCTATTGTCCAACCATTCCCTTCTTATTTTCACTTTTTGTCCATCATCTCTCCTATAAATAGGATATGAGTTCTTTCCCTATAGGGTGGTTTCACAAAAGTCACGGGGATAATTAAAGTGGCAATTACCGTCTATCATACATGGGCACTTACGATTGAGGACACCACATGGTCTATGCATCATATGTTTGCACACAAGTTTATGCAATTCTAGATATTTCTTTTGATCAGAAAGCTCTGTCGATATATACTTGTCATAATCATCGGGGGTACGTACTTGCTCTCGGCTTCCATAACCAAAAGGAAGTGTTCATGTGGTAATCCCCTTTTCTGAAACTCAGTGACATGTGCCTAGGCAGCGACCCTGCCCAAATGATGTTTTTAAGAAGGAAATCTTGGAGGTCTCGTAGCTTTGCTCTATAAACCCTTGCCACGATATCTGGACGATCTTGCTGGCATTTGTCCTGGCAATAACTGTTCTACTATCTCATCCCATTATGGATTGGATGTCATTGTCACAAAAAATATGGCTTTCCATATCGAGTAATCAAAGCCATGGCATCCATATACCTTGAGTGCACATCACGGTCACTTCCTGATAAATCTTTTGATAGTACAATTCTACGACTAGCTTGTGATGCACGGGCTTCTCCAGCGGCAAGAGTGTCTAGAAGGCCCTGGTGAATATATGTGTTAAAACATTATAGGTTTTCCTTGGGTTTGAAAATAGAAAAAGCTACTTTTAACCTCAAATTCTTCTAACCTTGGTATAGATCAGCACGAATTAGATCTTGATGCACCGATTTTGAGTACCAGTCTAAACGCATTGATTCCACCTTGACATACATATCAATAGCCCACTGCTGGAAAAGCCTCCCACCATGAAACATGACATTAAATTCTCCCTCACGAATTTGTAGCCTGAAACATAGATATTCCCTAGCGCTGATGTATCGTCATAACCCTGTAATTTCTGTTCATAAAAACAAAAAAGATTAAATTTCATGCTATTTTGAGTTTATTGAATGGCTGAAATGTCTTAACTTCATCATGTTGAGAAAAAATAATAATATTTTAAATAGATAAATTTTTTTACAAAGGAAATAACCTTCTTCTTCATGTACGTTCGTCTCTGAGACATCATTGATCTCAACAAGCGTTGGGCCTATATAATAAAATATAAATATAAAAGTAAGAAATTTGTATTTGGTTGTTAATGAGATTTTGAGGAAAAAATGTTTATTGTTTATGCAAATAACAAATAAAACCACCTTTTAGTACATGCTTAGTATATTTTCTCTTCGGTTTTGAAGGAGGTGAGTCTTGATGTAAAATCTTCTTATCCTCCCAACCAGTTTCACCATTAGGATTGAACATAGGATATGCTAATGGATCATAACATCCATGGTACGACCTTATATAATGAGGTTGATTTTCTTTACCGTAAATGACTATGCTTCGTTCAAACCTTTGTTGTGGGTCATTTCCATCAAACCATATAGCAGCCACTTGCTCCATTGCAAGCGCATTATACCTTCTCTGGTCAACAGAAATACTTGTATTTAGCTCAATAGCGTAGCAATCCAAGTTGGTAAGAGTGCCTAGACTCTTAAATGCTTGAACATATGGATTGTGTTGCATGATGTTCAATATAGTGCGGATCACAGTAGCGTCAAGGTGTGGTGATCTTTTCATCCTATGATGCATAGTCTCATCTGTGTCATAAAAGTATAACTGCATGTGGCGTGGTCCCTTAGCACCGGACATAAGTTGATCCAACCTGTGAAGCTGTGATATATTTGGTCATGATCTTTAAATATATAAATACTAGTACCCTTTGTTGTTGCCAAACTACGATCAATGGAAACCCCCATGCTTGTGAAAGAAAAGTGTGAATTGAAGTAACAAATGTTCTTTCTAAAATACTTTGCATCCTTATCAGTTTGACTTGTGAACAATCGACGGAGCTCATCTGGGACCTCTAGTATAAATATATTAACCTGTCCGTTTCGACAACAAAATGCAGGACCTTCACCTTCAAACCTCTTTGCACAACAATAAAAATAGTTCTGCACTTTCTTCAAGACATGATGGGTCTCAGGAAGTCCCACATGCACAAAGTTATAAGGATCATGACCATTTATTCTTGTTGTGGGTTCTATAGAATACTCGTATTTGAAATCTGCAATTTAAAATCAAAATTTCTGAAATTTGCATGAGCATCAATAAAGAATAATATATAGGAAAAAATCCTCACAAGCTCACCTTTATCATTGAACATTCTAGCTTCATCATCCTCGTAGATGTCAGGGCAATCTTCATTTGGGTTCTATTGATCTAAATCATTTTCTATTGAAAAAATATTAGACCATTACTCATTGCATATACAATGTATTTTTGGGATGTACAAGTACATAGTTTAAACTTTTCATACCCTCTATTCCATGCAATGTGTCTTCTGGTTCCCAAATGCCACAATTGAAAGCTCCTTAATCAACTTTTTTATGTGCAAGATAATCACGTTGATATACACCTTTTCTAACACCTAAAATAGATAGGATTAAGCAGGAAACATTACTACCATACCTGAAATGTTTGATACTACATGTATAGGTGAAAATATATTAGTATCATGCCTAAGATATTTACATGTTCAACACTACATGTATAGTTAAAAATATATTAGTATCATACCTGACATATTAAGGGTTGATGCTAAGAATTTCTTGGACTTGGCGGCAGCACTCAACTTAGCTCGATAATTACGTTGATACTCACGTTTTTAAGCAAGGACCTCATCCTCCTTTATTACCAGGCATTGCATGCCTATACCTCTTCATGGCCATGTGCTTTAGAGTGCCCTGATCTTCACGAGTGCCTTGATCTAAAAGACTCAAAAATATTTGAAAGTACTATTTTTGCTAAAATGAACAGTTGCAACAATTGAGAGTAAAGACCAAAACAAAAAAGAAAAGTAGAAACAAAAAAAGTGGAGAGCAAAAACCAAAGCAAAATACCTATATTATCAACTTGTGAAGCCATGTCCCATTTCCTCTTACAAGAGTTGCCTTTATCATCCATTCTAGTATTGGTGATTTCAGATGATGCAATCAATTTGGATGCATTAGCCTCGGCCTTTAGACGAGCCCGACGACTACGTTGGTACTCATGATTTCTTTTCCTGAAATTCCTCCTTTTTGTGGTTAGGTAATGCAGCATACCTTTCTTGTTGATACTCACGATTTTTGGCCCGAGCTTCCTCCTTAGCTGTGATTTCATATGGTGCAATCAATTTGGATGCATCAGCCTCGGCCTTCAGACGAGCCCGACGACTACACTGATATTCACGTTTCTTGGCTCGAACTTTGTCCTTCTCGTCGCTAGGCAATGCAGCATACCTATCTCGTTGATTTTCACATTTTTTGGCCCGAGTTTCCTCCTCATTGTTAGGCAAACCTACACAAACTTTGTCAGTACTTATTTCATACATTTAGCACTCCAAAATGCTTCTGGCTTACATTTTAATGCTTTACGTTCCTACTATTAGGTCTATACAAATTTATTATTTTTTGCCAACATAAGGAAACGAAATCACATAAATCATTTAATAAATGATAAAATTTTGGTTAGAGTAACATATGAAAACATATTTTTCATAGGCAGAGGATAAAGTTATGAATTTAGCAAAATTAATTTGGCAGTACCCATTCCACCATTTCCAAACCATGACCAACCATCCTCGTTCTTCGGTGGTAGAAAGAAGGAAGACATAAGAAAGAAGAAGTTCCTCAAGTCTGCATGCAGGAATGTTGGTCGTCGTTCATTGGGCATCTGTTCTCAGGTCTTTTACCGAGCGTTTGCTTGTGCGGTCATCCATATGAAGCTGTCATACAAGTTTGGATTTGAGTTTTGGAGCTATTCATAGCGTAGGTATAATTTAGATGAAAATAAGTTTTTGGATATATGTAGTGTATTCCAGAGTGCTTGTAACGTGATGTTGTACCTAGCTATAATCTAATATAATTCTTTTTTGTCTTAAAAAATCTAATGGTAACCAGCTAATCCCATTAGCTGTTCAAGCCCAGTTGATAGGCTAATGGCAACTAAAATTGGATATTTACCAAACCGCCCTTCACCTTTTTTGGCAGTGCGCTCGTTCCCACCGCTCTTGTGACTCCCCACCGCTCGCGTTTCTTTTCTTCAAGCCCGTGACAGCTTCTATGAGCACCAAACCCTAGTCGTCGCAAGCAGACCGCCGCCGTGACCCACGCCACTGCAAGCAGACCTCCGTGGGATGGACAACCATGACGAGTTCACCGACAAGGAAGCCACCTAGGATCCACTATTCCCTATCTCCACCCCCTCAGCAGGTCGCGCCCACCTTCAGCGTGTCGAGAGGCTCCTGCTTCGGGCTTGATGTCGGCAAATTCGACCTTAACTCCACGATTCCCAGTCGACAACATGTCAATTATGGACATCCTTTGGTGCTACAGAGGTCTTGTCGGATCTAGCTATTGGAGGTGGCGAGCGTGGTGGGTTGTGCTGTCGTGTCATAGGAACAAGATGAAGAAGTTGATGAGATCCAAGTATCCGATGGCCATGGGCTCTTCATGACTTTGCTTCACCTCGACACAAGCTTCCCGATGATGCCACATGCCTCCTCCTATTCCTGCTGAAACTCTAACCGGATTTTGGTGAGGCCTAGACTTGATAAACCATCCAATTGGTGGTTTTGAGGCCGCCCAAACCACCTAGAGAAGCGTATCTGCTACGCCTCCTCCACTGATCTCGACACAGTGTCAGTGTTGTCCTTGACCGCCCTATCACCAAACCCTCTTGCAGCCTCCTGCTTGACTTGGTCAACCATCATCTTGACTTGGCCAACACGGTCTACTACTCCTCATGAGCTCTTACTTGTTGATGTCCCCAAGTGTCAGCCACCACAGGTAGTCTTCCGACCATCTTGGTCTCTCAGCCCATGTCTCACTGTCCATCCTTCACCATTCGCCGCTCCTAGTTCATCAGCATGGCTTGTCTCTACTTGACCTTCTCTATGTCCGTTGATCATCTCTGTGCTCCACACATGCACACAAACACAACAAAGAGACATGTTGCACACGCACTCACACAATGGTTAGTCTTCAAACACAACCAAAGCCGACAATTACTCATCACAAACTCGACACACAAGGGCACATATCAACCTTGTGTTCGCACTTACTACTGAAACCAAAACATCAACTTTTAGCACAACAAAATAAACCACCTACTAAGCTCATGATTCGGTCTTGATCTTTGTCACTTCTTGAGCACACAGCTCAGTGTACAAAATAACATGGACAACAACAGTGAGGAGAAACTATAATTATGTCAGCCAACCGCAATGAGCAAATAGCAAGAGCATGTAACCAACAGATGCCCTTTACCTGCTAGATCTACACCTAAAGTTTAGAGCTTAATCTAACAATGGTATCAGAGCCAAGGTTACCTAGTGTGTAGATCTAGTATGCTAGTATGGGGTAAAGCATTGAAAAGAAATAAAAGAAATCACAAGGGTTTGATCCGTTTCAGAATGAAACCCTAACCCTAACCGGGTAAAAGAAAATTGAAAAGAGACCAGGGGGTGGCGTCACTGAACTCCCGATCACCACCGCCATCCGCACGGGGAAAGGTGCCGCACCGCCGTCTTCATTGGCGCATGGCAAGAAAAGAATAGACCTCCTTTCAGATCTGAGTAGACAGAAGGGGTTCCCTAACCCTAACCCTAACTGGGTGAAGAAAAGAACAAAAGAAGAGGGATTCGGCCTTGAAGAGAATCAAAGCCGAACCCTAACCCTACAAAGCACTCACTGGGGAAGAAGAACAGTGACTACAGTGAGTCAAACCCTAACCCTAACCCAACCTCGAATCGGTTCAACTTCAAAAGGAAAAGAAAGAAGATCCAAAAGAGAAGAAGGGGAAGAGGGGAAGGGGCTTATCTCATAGATCTCGAATCAAAACCAAATCGGGTTCAACTGAACCCTAACCCTAACCCTAACTCACGACGAGGAAGGGGAAGAGAGCGATTTAGTACAAATAGAAAAGAAAAGAAATCAAATAAAAGAGATGAACCAAATCGAACGAAACGAATTGGGGAAAAGAAACCCTAACCCTAGATCCTCAAATCGGTTGAATCCAAGAAGAACAAACAAGATCCAAATCAGAGAAGAAAGGGGAAAAAGGGGAAGGGTCTACCTCGCCATGCACCGCGCTGCCACCTTGTCGGCGTGCGAGAAGAAGCCGCCGCTACCGCTAGGGCACGACACCCACCGGCGCGGCTGCTGTGAAGCCTCTGGCATAGGGCGCCATGGCCAGGCTGCTCGACGGCGGTGCGCTCACCCGCTGGGGAGCGCACACGCCAGCGAGGGGGCTGGCGATGGTGCCATGGCTCTGCCATCCTCGCTCGCTCTTGCTCGGTGTCATGGCTGCGCTGAGAGAGGAGAGGAGAGCGGCGAAGAGAGAGCGAAGCGAGAGAAGCAGAGAATGCGAAATGAGATAGGGTTTCGGGTGAGATGGCCGCGGCGGCAGTTTTTGTTCACCCGAGAACCACGCATAGCCATCGGATCTGATCCAACGGTGACCAGAGAATAGGCCATAATCGGCCTAGGTGGGCGAGGACTTTCCCAGCCCAGACCCAGGTTGTGGCCTGGGCGCGGGGGAGGCGCCACGAGCGAACACGCATGCGAAATGGGCCTGGGCTACGTTGGCACATTGCTAGGGCCACGCTACTGCTGCTGCCGCTGGACCGAGCACTGCTTTGGCTTGCTGGGCCATTTTACTACTGCAGCAGGCCGGACCAGAAGAATAGCATGAATAGATTTGAAGTTTATTTAATTTTCAGAAGCAGATTTCGATGAATTGTCTAGTTTAATATCTCTGTTAAAATTTGAACCAATGGGATAATTTTTCAGAGAATATTTAAGAAAAGTTTAATGCTTCTGAAACATAGATAATGAATTTTCATAGTTTCCAGCTGCTAAAGAAATTATTTATTCTCCAGTTATTTTGAACCAACGTGATATTTAATTGGAGAAAAAGAGATTTTCACATGATTATGATGTTATTATTTTCTGACCAACGTTGTTAATAACAATATCATAATTTTAATGATTTATGCATTAATTCTATTTCTGCTCAACGGTGATGTAGAATTAATGTATAAGAACAGTTGTATGTTTTGATTTTGACCAACGTTGGAATCAAGGCATGCAATTGTTGTTATTTTTTATGTTAAGAAAAGTTTGACCTGGCTTTCATCTTGACTAAGGTGGACTGGGTAGTCACCTCACCGTGTTCCACATAGCCTGTGGCACCGGTGAGGGAGACAAATAAGGATGATGCCTGCTTGGGCAACTAAAGAGAGAGATTTTGAATCCCAAAAGATGTCCTATGACCTTGAGCATAGGAAGTGGGTTACTGCCAACAAGAAATGTTTGGCTGTGATAAAGAACATGATTGAGCCTGCAATTGTGGGCTCAATCCCAGAGTGTGACACTGGTCACCGAGTAGCTCGATAGAATAAAGAGTCAGTTCACTGGCTCTTCAAAAACATATGCTACCCAGCTGATAAAAGCAGCTGGTGACAGAGAGTTACTCTGAAAATGGTGGATAAGAGAGCTCACAATGCATCGTCAAAATTATAGCACTGTCGATGAGACCATATTTCGAGGGGAAGAATAGAAAGACTAGTTAAGAATAATAGTGTTCCTCCATTAGAGCTCTTAGATTTAGAACAATGCAGAGAATGCATAAAAGGAAAGTACTGAAGAAAATTAAGAAATATGTCAAACTGAAGCGTAGGAATTTTACAGATTACTCACACAGACATATGTGGTCCATTTCTTGTAAAGAGTGTGGATGGTTATGATTCGTTCATAACATTCATAGATGATTACTCCCATTATAGGCTATATTTATCCAATCAAAGAAAGAACATAAGCATAGGATAAATTTAAGATATTTAAGGCAGAAGTTGAAAACCAACACAATTTAAAGATTAAAATAGTTAGGTCTGACCGTGGGTGGAGTACTACGGTCGGCATACCCTATATGGCCAAGTTCCTGGACCTTTTGCAAGGTTCTTACAGGAGAATGGCAGAGTAGCCCAGTATTCTATACCAGGCGAACCTTAGCAGAACAGAGTAGCTGAAAGTCGCAATTGTACCCCGATAGATATGATGCGCAGTATGATAAGTTACTCCATCCTTACCGTTGAGCCTGTGGATGGAGGCGTTAAAAACCGCCATTTATATTCTCAATAGAGTACCAAGTAAGTCGGTGCCCAAAACACCATATAAGTTATGGACAGGAAGAGTACCCTCACTAAACCACTTACGTGTGTGGAGGAGTCCTGCTGAGGCTAAAGTATTTAACCCAAACATTGAGAAGATAGATCCCAAAACAGTGAGTTGCCATTTCATTGGTTACCCAGAAAAGTTCAAAAGGTTTTTGTTTCTACTGTCCTAGACAGACATATAAAGTTTGTGTAAACAAGACACGTTGTCTTCCTAGACGATGAAATGATGAGGGGGAGCATGGTAGCTCAAGAAATTGACCTTGAAGAGAAGCGGGTGTATGCGCCCACTTCGATGATTCTTGAAGCCAATTTTCTCACTACCTGCTATCGCTACACCGACAGTGCAAGATACTATGGTGCCAGCACCTATTGTTATTCCGTCTGTGGCAACAATGAATGACGATGAGGATCCTGTTCTTCAGGATCCTATAGAACCTATTGCCACACATGAGGGGAAGCAACAACAGCCTCAAACAGAAGATGTGCCAAATGTGGAGGCCCCTAGAAGGTCTCAAAGAGTTAGAAAATCAGTTATTTCTGCTGACTATGAAGTATACAATACTGAGGAATTTCAAATGGAGGATGATCCCACCTCATTTGAAGAAGCCATGAGAAGTGATCATTCATCAAAGTGGCTTGAGGCAATGGAAGATGAAATGAAATAAATGAATGCCAATAAAGTTTGGGACTTGGAAATAATTCCTAAAGGAGCCAAAACAGTAGGCTGTAAATGGATCTACAAAATAAAACTTGACTCTCAAGGGAATATAGAGAGGTATAAAGTGAGACTTGTGTCAAAAGGCTTTACGCAAAGAGAAGGGGTTGATTACAATGAGACCTTTTCTCCAGTCTCATGTAAGGATTCCTTCAGAATCATAATAGCATTAGTGACACATTATGATTTAGAATTACATCAGATGGATGTAAAGACGACATTTTTCAACGGGGACTTTGGTGGAAAATGTTTACATGGCACAACCGAAAGGTTTTGTCATGGAAGAAAAAGAACAAATGGGATGCCGCCTAAAGAAATCCATTTATGGATTAAAACAAGCTTCAAGACAGTGGTACTTGAAGTTTAATCAGACAATAAGGAATTTTGGATTTAAAGAGAATGTAGAGGATCAATTGTGTCTATGGAAAGTTTAAGAATGGGAAGTTTATCTTCCTTGTCCTGTATGTGGATGATATCTTACGTGCTAGTAGTAATGTCAGTCTACTGCTGGAGACAAAGAAGTTTTGTCAAAATTGATATGAAAGATCTTGGTGAACCTTCATTCGTTCTAGGGATCGAGATTCACCGAGATAGAAGTAAAGGGGTATTAGGACTGTCACAAAAGGCATACATGGAAAGGATCTTAAAGAAATTCAGTATGCACAAATGTAGTCCCTCACCTGCTCCTATAGTCAAGGGCGACAGATATGGGGATTTTCAATGCCCCAGGAACCAGTATGAGATCGATCAAATTGAAAATGGTTCCATATGCTTTAGTTGTCGGAAGCTTACAATATGCTCAAGTATGTACGCGCCCTGACTTGGCATTTGTTACCGGGTTACTTGGCAGATTACAGAGCAATTCTAAAATAGAACACTGGAAATTAGTAAAGAAAGTCTTGCGTTATTTGCAAGGAACGAAAGGCCTCATGATGACATATAGAATATCTGATTCACTCCATACAATGGGATATTCAGATTCTGATTATGTGGGAGGTGATAGAAAATCCATGTCTGGATATGTATTCACTCTCGCAGGGGGAGCTATTTCATGGAAAAGCTCAAAGCAAACCGTCACTACATCATCCACAATGTATGCTGAGTTTGTAGCGTGTTATGAGGCAACGGGGCAGGTGAACTGGCTAAAGAAGTTCATACCTGGTTTGAAGGTGGTTGACGACATCTATAGACCACTTAAGTTATACTACGATAATAATCCGGCAGTACAGTATGCTCACAACAATAAGTCAAGTGGTACTGCCAAACACATTGACATAAAGTATTATGTTGTGAAAGATAAAGTCCGGGATCATGTCATAAGTCTTGAGCATATAAGTACCGAAAGGAGGCTCGCGGATCCGCTTACAAAAGGCTTACCACCCAACGTGTTCAGAGAACATGTAGCTAGCATAGGTTTAAGGGAAAGCCTAAAATTCCTGGACAAAAGAAAGCCCAAAGTTAAGTATCTATTTCAGAACAGAGTGGTGTGTTGTAGCTGTTAAATCTATCGGTAATTGACCGTGATGATGAAACATGTTGCTGTGCGCTAATCTGTAATGGAATGAACAAAAGTAAATAAAATTGAAAGATGATAGTGAGATCAAGGGGGAGAATGTTAGTTGATCTCCACCAATAGACCCAACGGCCTATTGGGCCCTTGGATCTGCGCTCTGATCGAGGGCGCCCAACCCTAATACGGTTGGTGGGCCCCTGTCGCACTACACTATAAAGATAGGTGGGGTTCATGGCTCTAACTACGAGGTTGACCGGAGCCGCCATTACCACCTATAGAAAACCTAATCCGATCTAAAGTGAGTGCTGCCAGCGACGGGAAGACCCACCAACTCCGCCGTCGCCACTGCATCGCCACCACTACGCCTACAACGCCATGGTACCGGCGTCCACGTTGCTGTGGCGCAACTGCGCCAGGACGAAGACTAGGGCGACCAAGGTACACCAACAGATGCCCTTTACCCGCTTGATCTACACCTAAAGTTTAGAGCTTAATCTAACAAGCCCTGCTCAACTTTGTCGATCCAGCAATGGTGTTGCTTTTTTGCATCATGTTCCTTGTTGGAGGCATTGTTGTGAGGTCCCCCATCTCCTATGTTTCTTTTGGTTGAAAAAACTAGTGCCGGTCTTTCGGTTGACGGTGGCGGTGTCTAAGGACGTCACAACCTCCTTGGAGGCATCGTTATTGAAAACCCTCTCCCCCAACAAAAGTTCGCCTCACTCGCATAGGGTGTTCCTTCATCGTCAGTGCTTAGGTTTTTTTGGTGATTGCCGTTGTGTGAGTTTGTAGTGTTATGTCTTTGTAACCTTCTTCTTTATCAATACATGACCGGCAAAGCTCTTGTCGGCAGCTCTTAAAAAATTGTTTAGTGAGTAATTAGTTTCTTGCTTTCTCCAACTACGCAGTGCCACTGCGATAGGCTACGCTTCTCGCGCATGTAATAGACGTTGACTTTGCTTATTCTTGCTTATTAATATGATCAAGCCAGGCAACCAGATCTTTAAAATAAGGCTTTTAGCATAACAAAATAAACCACCTACTGAGCTCATGATTCGGTCTGGATCTTTGTCACTTCTCGAGCACACAGCTCGTATACAAAATAGAGCCTTTTACCTATGTGCCATTATGAAAGATAGTCCTGACCTATATGCCACTGAAAAGTTCAAACGCACCCTGGTGCCATGACGCTAAACTTTCTTGTCCTCCACGCCATTCAATCTGCCTTCTGACATTTGGGCCCGACCAGGGAAAATGTACAAAATGCCCCCCTCTCTCTCCCAATCCATCCCCACGCACGTTGCGCTCCTGCCCCTCCGGCGCTTGCTGCGCTCCCGGTCCAGCAGCCCATCCTCGTTGCCGTGGACGCCACGCGTGCATCCTTGCCACCGTGGACGCAGTCTCCTCGCTCGTAGCCGCGGCCGCGTCATCCTTGTTGGCTCGCTTGCGGTGTTCGGACAGCTCGCGCCGAGCACCTCGCGGACGATTGCCGCGGCCGTGGGGCTCCAGCCCTGCTCTTCTCGCAGGACGGCCTGCATAGCCACTAGGGTGGGGCAGGGCGCCTGCAGCGGCGCCCGCACTACTGGCGTCGAGGACGGCCCGCGCGTCCGTGGCGTGGGGCGGGGCGCTCGCGGTGGCGCCCACGTGTAGCAGCTGGTGGCTGCGGGGGCTCCCGGCGGCAGTGGCCCATGGCGTTGGGCTGCGCAGCGGCGACGCCGCCGATATGGAGCCACCGGTCCATTGGCGTGCACTTGGCCTTGTGCGCCATCTTCTAGTGCAGCGCCAGGCACGCGCCGGAGTAGTAGTTCACCACGCCGCACACCGAGCACCGCCTGAACTCGTGCCGCCGTGTCTCGGGCCGCTTGCACAGCGCCTGCGAGCATAGCTGCAGCGCGCCGCCGGCGTCCTCCTCCAGCGAGGCCGCCGCGGTCTCGGGGTTGTCGTTGCCACCCGCGCCGCCGGGTGCTGCCGCCACCGCGCCCAGTGACCGCGATGCGAACAAGTCCACAAGGAACCGGTTGGCCGTGTGCGCCTCGCCGGCCGCGGCGCGGCACCCAAAGTCGCTCAGGAGGCACGAGTGCCGATGCGCCGGCGCCGCCTTGCCGTCGCCGGCCCCAGCCCCTGCCCCTGCCACCGAGGCGGAGGCAGTCACCACGGCCTGGAGCTCGCACGTGTTCGCCTGGATGAGGAGGCGCCGCTCGTCCAGCACGGAACGGCGCACGTCGTAGCTGTCCTGGAGGTAGTGGCCCAGCTCGCGGAGGTCGCGGTCGTCCTTGCCGCTGCCGCTGCCGCTGCCGTTGAACTGGATCACGGCCAGCGAGCAGAGCGCCTCGAGGTGCCCGCCCACCGCCGCCGCCGCCGCCGCCATCGGCGCCGCGGCTGCTCGGTAGTGGGGTACGAGACCAAGACGCCATGGCGCCCAACTGGCCATGGAGCGGGAGAGGAATGGCGGTGCGGCAGCCGCGTGCAAAGAGAACAACTTCTTCTACCACGACGACGTGTAGGTAGATGAAGATGAAAGGATGAGGAGGAAGACGGTGACTAGGTCACATGCAGCCTGGCCCCACTAGCCTGAGAGAGAAAGGGAGAGGACAGGGTTATAAGAGAAGGGTATTATGGAAATTATCACTGATCGGGCCCGTATGTCAGGGCTGCCAAACGGTGGAAACTTAACAAAAGACGAACGGAATGATGTGGAAGGGAAAAAAGTTTAGCGTCATGGCATCAGGGTGTGTTCGAACTTTTTAATGGCCTGTAGGTTAGAACTATCTTTCATAATGACACACAGGTAAAATGCTCTACAAAATAGCATGGACAGCAACAGTGAGGAGAAACTATAATTATGTCAGCCAACCGCAACGAGCAAACAGCGAGAGCATGTAACCAGAACAAAATCTTGCACGAAAAAAAAGGAAGAAAAGCAAAAAGTAAACTACATGTCAAGCTAGTAAAGAGGAAAGGTGAGCAAGAGGACCCGCAAAACTCGCAAGAACCGAGAACACAAGGCAGCAAAAACCCGTCTGTGATTGCGGCCATCGCAGACCGGTAAACACCCGGCCCGTCGTCTATGATGTAAGCATCCTCACACACGCACGAATTCAACGGGTGTAATGAAGTTGAGAAGTCCGTCTGCTACTACAGATGACCCTGGCAGTCTGGCACAGTGTCTGAGAGACGTAAGACGTTTTGATACGTTGAAAGCAAATTCCTGGTTCTAGGCACCTTCGGCTTGGTGATCAACTCACGGCATTATGTGGAAAATAGGGTGAATCTTTGTCCGTTTATCCGGAATCGAGCGTGCTTGATGTGAACTGCGCGGCTGTACGTCAGTTAAGTCAGTCGTTGGCTTGTAGCTGGCACTAGTCCGATCGGAGAGAAGCGACAGCCGCGCTCAACTTTGTCTAGCAAGATGGAGACTGAAACACACCGTTGACGGCCGCCTCTTCGGATCGATACGTGGTCTCCTCTAGTCGGTTATACTATTATCTCTTTATTAATTATTAGCCGCCTTACATTTTTGGCATTTTGCCCGCGCGCGTGTGTATAAATGAACGAGCCCCGAGAGCGTAGCTTTGCTCATTCACAAATCACAACCAAGGCTTAATTAGTAGGCTGCTAGCTCTTGGTTTGTGTGTTTTTGTAGGTGACGAGAAAGTCGCAGTCGCTTTGTGGCATTCCGTGAGACGAGACTGTAGATTTTATTTTGGGAGGTAGTCTCGACGAGAGACTCAGGTCGATTCCAGGAATGGAACGAACTTGCGCCAGCTGCGTGGCCACTGCCGCCGCTAGCCACTCGAGCTGAGGCTCGGTCTCTCTTGGTCTGTGTAGTTGCACCAACAGCCCAAAAACATATATAGCCGATCAGCGTAGCCACCGTCGTTTTTCTTTCCTTCTTTCCCATCATTCGGAGCACGTAAATCGGCTGCGGGAGACTGGCTATCGACGCGATGTCCAAGGTAGTAGCCAAGCAGGCCTTCTGTTTTATTTGCTCTTTACTTTGATTCGCCATGTACGTGTTCCCATATATGTAAAAAATATTAGATTCTCACTTTTAAGAAGTCACAATTTTAGATCGATCTGACCAAATTTATAACAAAATACTAACATTTATGACACTACAGTAAATATTTATAATTCAACTAACCATGAAATGTATTTTACATAGTAAAAATATTTGAACACATAAAGTTATTTTTTATATAAATTTAGTCAAACTTGAGGAAATTAACTTGGTTTAAATTTAGAATTATATAATCTTTTTTGGACTAACGGAGTATGTATGAACTTGTGTCCTGCCAAAAGAAACTGATGCTAGCTTGGGCTCGTCGTTGTTGTTGCAGCAAAAGACTGTGATCAGGCTGGGCGTGCCGAACTCCAAGAACCGGTCTAAAGCCATGCAGCTGGCATCCAAATCTGTCGGTACACACCATCACACTAGCTTGCTAGCTATTACTATCTTGATTATTGAACTTCGTGATCCGTCCACATATCCACATATCCATGAATACACTCTTGTGCATGAGTACTTAGCACTGCGCGCCTCGATGTATGATGTATATGCAGGAGTGACCTCGGTGGCGACCGCCGGCGAGGACCGGCTGGAGGTGGTAGGAGAAAGCGTCGACATCCCCTGCCTGATCAACCGCCTGCGCAAGAAGGTCTGCCGCGCCGACATCGTTTTGGTGGAGGAAGTGAAGGACAAGAAGAAGGAGGAGGAGGAGAAGAAGAAGAAGGAAGAAGAAGCCAAGAAGAAGAAGGCGGAAGAAGACAAGAAGAAGGTGGAAGAAGCGAAGAAGAAAGCGGAAGAAGAGCTCAAGAAGCTCTGGGGAGCGTGCCCGCCGCCGTACTACGGCGGTTATTACCGCGGGCCGCCGCCGCCGCCGCCGCCGCCGTTTGTATGCGAGGAACAGCCAGCAGCAGGCTGCCACATCATGTGAACTGAAGCTACGTACTACTTAAAGATGGAATTTTCAATTTTGCCCGGCGTATATATATGCATAATATGTTTGTGTTTTTGGTTCTAAACTTTTGCCACGTCGGTCGGCTTCTCTCCGTCAACCGTGCTGTACTGCTGTGCGCATGTGAACAAAACGTGGTTCTGGTTTGCTTTGGCTCTTCAGTGATCACGCAATTATTTAGATCACGACTATATATACGTATTTCTGAATTTGTTTTTAAGTTAAAATATTCTTAATTTGACCAAGTTCATAAACGAAAGCATTGACACCTACCACATCCTATAAGTAAGCTATGAAAGCATATTTCATATATAAGAGGTCAATGATGTAGGGGTGAAAACGGTACGGATATTTTTCGACCGTATTCGAGACCGAATCCGTTTAGAGGGGTTCAGATATGTCCGTATCCGAGTCCGGATATTAAATATTTGATACTAGGTATCCGTATCCAAATACTTAAATCGCATATTTATGATGTCGATATCCAATCATATCCTATCCGGCATGGTTGACACTATCCGTATTCGAATCCAAATCCAGACAAAAAATATGAAAACAAATGTAATATCAGTGATATCCGTCTAATCCGATCCGTTTTCATCCCTAATGATGCTCATTTGAATTCGTAAGTACTTCCTCCGTCCCAAATTATAAGTCTTTTCAATTTTCTTGAAGAGTCAAAATATCTCAAATTTAACTAAATCTATATACTCTAGTAAAGTTAAACCCTACTAGATGTTATATCTCTTTATGCAAGATGTTCGCATCATTCTCCACTAAATGCGCCACTAACTTGCAATCCTTTCATACGGGCTATCCATGTCATTCCTTATGAATTATAAAAATTGTTCATATCATCTCTATGTGCAATATTTTTAATCTTTAATCTATCAACGTAAAAGTAATCTGCATATGCTATTTGTTTCATCGTCCTATCCTTCTATAATGTGATGGATTTTCTTCCATTTGCTTACTATTTTTTTACCAAAGCCGATGAAATAAACTAACATGCAAGCTCAGCTCATATATATACAGACAGAGCATGGAAGGCACCACATAGTAATGCTATATATATATATATATATATATATATATATATATATATATATATATATATATATATATATATATATATATATATAACAAATTTATTTATAAGAAAGTACCGCAGCAACGCGCGGAGTATTCTTCTTGTTTATATAATAAAATAATGACATTTATGATACCAACCAAGTATCATTAGATTCTTCATTAATTATATTTTCATAGTATATACCTATATGATGTCATAAATCTTTATAGTTCTCTCTATAATTTTGGTCAAACTTGAGATGCTCTGACTCTTCGAGAAAGTTAAAATGACTTATAATTTAGGACGAAGGGAGTATTATTGTATTTTTCTATAAACTTGATCAAATTTTAGATAGTTTGAATTAGGACAAACTCAAAAATACTTATATTTGAGGACGGAGTGGCTACATATGTCTACAAGCTAGTATCATCTTACTATCTACTTCATCTGTCCTGTAATATAAGAAAATTTAAGTTACCCTAAGTTAAATTATTCCAAATTTGACAAAAAAAAACTACAACAAAAAATAAGAGTAAAATTCATGAGCGCTCCCTAAACTTGCATGGTGGTGTCATTTGGGTCCCTAACTTTCGATTCTTGATATTTGAGTCCCGAAACTTATGTTGCGATGTCATTCGGGTGGCCAACTCTTGAATTTTTATATTTTGATCCCTAAACTTATATAATAGTGTCATCTAGGTCTCCGAACTCGTAAGTCAACACACAATTAGCACACCTCGTCTGTGCTAGATGTGTGTTTTCATGCAAGTTCGGGACCTAGATGACACCAAAATACAAGTAGAAGAAAAGTAGTATAAGAAAGTAAAGCATGACCATTGATCTAGATAAAAAAAGTAGAAGAAAGTAAAAGAACATGATAATATTAGATTTGTTTTGTGTCCGTTGTGTATAGAAGAAAGTAAAAGAACATGATAATATTAGATTTGTTTTGTGTCGATTGTGTATTTTCAATCAGCCATCACCAGTGGGATCAAATGTGGTAGAGGGGCTTGAGCCCCCCCTCCGGGCCCCACCGCTGCCAATGGCTGTCTGTGAGGAACAACCAGCAGGCTGCCACATCATGTGAAGCTACACACTTAAGATGGATTTTGCCCAATGAATCAAGTACTTGTATCTCACACTTTTTTGTATGAAGAACAGCTAAATACCAATGTGTGTTCTTGATACTTATTGGAAGTAGAATCTAACGAAGACAATGAGTTAGTCTCAGATATGTAAAACAAAACAATATAAATGTATTAAACTAACGGAATATGTAAAATATGGAGACATCTGTTACCATGTCATGGCTTAGATAATGTTTAACAATCCTTGTAATGAAGCTTCCATCTTCATCTACCGTAAGGTTGCCATCCCGTTTTAACAGTCCGGAGTTAACAGGATTCTCAAAGTATACCTTAACATCATTTCTAACTTGTAGATGTCCTTGCTCCTTTAAACATCAGATATATGCACTTATGACCTACAAAGAAAATATTGTAATAAAAATGGACAATTATTGGGCTGCAAGGAGAGTGTGGGTTATTTGTGTTTCATACTTAGATGGGTGACGGAGGAGATGGGAAATTCTTATTCACATCTTTGTCAAACTCAGAATCCATCAGTTCTGAAAATTTGGGTCTCTTTAAAGGTCGGTCCTCTAAATTATCAACATTATCTAATTTAATATTGAAAGAATCTATATTGTGCAAGACAAAAAAGGTAAAATTATGACTATCATACCAAAAAATTTTTATTAGAGTAGCTTTCAACAAAAAAATTCAAAGATTGACTACAATACCTTTCAAGAAAAAATAAAACCAAAATCAGTTTGCAAGAAAAAAACATAAATCTCATATTACATCATAAATTGGTAGCCTCAGTTTATACTTGTTATAAAAACCAGACATTAAAGATTTGCACATAAACTAAGTATAATCTGAAACAAGAAGCTCTATGTCCTACCGTACCAAGCACAGAGCATCTGGCAACTAATTAAGATCCTTTCACAACAATCCAATCAAGCAAAATATGTATGAACTAATGTGAAGATCCTTTCACAACAATCCAATCAAGCAAAATACGCATGAACTAATCTTCAAAAATCCCACCTAATACTACTCATCAGTACATAAGAACAATCAGTGAGGAAGCTAACCATGTTTGATTGTGTGTATGGCGAGATCAGAAGATTTGGTTCTTGTTCAGCTTGGCAAGATTAGAATTTCGAAGGTGAGGTGTGTACCTATTTTGCTCATCCAGATTAGAATTCGAAATTCCAAGGTGAGAGTTGTGTACTTTGCTCGGCGAGATTAGGAACTTCTTCTGCACATCGAGGATATCCCAACCAAAATCTGTAATATATAAGTAGAAAAAACGGGAGAAATTCATGTCGAATATACCCTGGATTTGATTTGATTTTTCTGATAGGAGCTGCAGCCTTCGTGTGATTCGATTCCATTCCAATTTCGATTACGACTCGTTCGGGCAAAACTGTGTCTTTTGCCATTGCGCCTCCGCCGCTTTGCGCGGCGCCGCCAATGCCAGCTATGGTGGTGGGCTGGGCAGGCAGCTAGTGGCGCGAGAGCCGCCTGAGCGTCGACGATCTACGCATCAGCGTCCATGCCAGCGTTGGACGCGACGCGCTACACGGAACGAGGAGGCACGCGGCGGAGTCATGCTACTTCATGTGGCGGCACCTCCGTAGTGTGGGTGGGGGCGGGACTACGGACGGTGTGCTCCCGCCGCCAGGACCTGCAAGACATCCGGTGGCAGCCCTGCGCGTGAACTAGAGTTGTGCCGGTGCAGGAGACCGACGTCACGTGGCAGCGCCTCCACAGCGTTGGAGGGGGCGGGGCTGCTGAAAGGTCCTAAATGGCTAGAAGTGGTGAATAGCTTAAAAAATTTCTACAATGACACTAGAGCAATTCGTTAGATAACTAAATGGCGGAATGCAACTTGCTATAGCTCTACTAAGAAGGTAAGCCACCTGCCAACAATTCTAGTCAATTATGATCACTAGGCACTCAATGGCTATGTCTCTACTCTCTACACTAGTTGAGCTAGCTAGGAACTAATTACAACTAAGAAGCTAAGCTACATAACTAGCTACAACTACCACTAGCTCTACACAAGGTAAATACACAATGTAATACAAGAGAGTGGTAGAGGAGATATACCGCCGTGGTAAGTGATCAATCAATGAATATCAAAGAATACCAAGGAGACAATGATGACACAATGATTTTCGTCTGAGGTTCACTTGCTTGCCGGCAAGTTAGTCCCCATTGTGGCGATTCACTCACTTGGAGGTTCACGCGCTAATAGCCATCACACGCCTAACCCACAATCGGGTGTCGTACAACCAACACCAGATGAGGATCCACAAGCCACGTGTAATCCACTAGAGTTGTCTTTCGTGATCTCCCACGATGAAGGCATAAGAACCCCTCACAAGCACCACGATCGGAGTGGGCAACAACCACCGATAGCCTCTAAACGATCCTCCAATCATCGGGCTATCTAGGTGTCGGCAAACACCAAGAGTAACGAGATCTCCACTAGCCCAAATCGGCCAACTAGTGCCACAAGATGCAAGACAACTATGCAATGCACTAGAGGCTCTCCAATCTCACTCAAGATTATGAAATCAAGTGTAGAAGTGAGTGGAGTGTGTTTGTTTGCTCACAATATGAAATCTCAGCACTTTGGGGTTCCAAGAGAGTGGCAATGGCCGGCAAAGGGGGCTATTATACCCCCACTACGAAATAGAGCCGTTATCCCTTGGAGCCAAAATCTGCGTGGGCACTGGACAGGCGGCGGTGGCACCGCCCTAGGGGTGGCGGTGCCCCCCAACGGTCGACTCATCGGCTAGTTTGACTGGCCGTTGGGGCACCGGACAGGTGGTAGTGTTAGCCCCACCCTAGGGGGCCGGTGACCACCCAGCCAAGCCCCCTGAAAACCCAACTCTCTAGAAAAATAGGGCAGTGCACCGGCCTAGGCACGACAGTGCCCAGGCGGTGACCAACCCCGTTTCCCCTGCTCTCTGGAATTTTAGGGTGGTGGCACTAGACATGCTACGGCGGTGTAGCGCCCTCACCATGGCGGTGTACACCTATCGCGGCGGTGACCACCTCCACGCAGCTGCTCGGGACCGAGGCCAGGTGGGCACCGCCCTAGGGGTGGCAGTGCCACCGGACATGCAGGGGTGGTGCCCCGAGGGCAGCACCCCGTGCCCGACAACACCTCCTTTTCTTCACCTTTAATTTGTCAATGTGCTAACACTCCAATAGTTCCACTGTCACATGCAAGTGTGTTAACATTTTCACAATCAGTTTTTCAAAGGCTAATCACTTCTCACCGATTGTGCACTAGGCCTAAATGCAATGCATGTATTCTAACACCTAGTGGCACTAGATGATCGAGTTGTCCAATAAGAGCTCCCCTCTTAATAGTACGACCATCTATCCTAAATGTGATCACACTCTCTATAGTGTCTTGATCACCAAAACAAAATGTTCCTATCAAATATACCTTTGTCTTGAGCCATTTTGTTTTTGTCTTTCTTCTTTTTTAAGTTTGGAGCACTTGATTATCATCACATATGGTCATCTCATCATTTCATGTGATCATCACCATCATCACATGTCCATATTCAACACCATGGACTTCATCTTGCTCCAACACTTGGCTTGGACCAACCTACCTCAATTCCACACTTAGAGCATAGGGTTAGTCCTAGTGGGGTTTATCAATTAGCCAAAACCAAACTAGAGCTTTCAATCTCCTCCTTTTTATAATTGATGATAACCCTTTCATAAAGATATGAATTGAAATCATTTTGAATCCATGTTGCTTGCCCAAGCATTTTTACCACGTGTAAAGGATTTGGACAAGAGTTTCATGAACCCGAATTGGTAGCATTAGTTCCCCTACATATGTGCTAAGAGTTTAGATTGAAGCTTGCACATATGCATAGATAGGAAAGGTGGGAGAGCAATGACTACCAAATGATGCTAAGGTGTAAGAGATGGACCTTTGAAGTATGATACCAATCGGAGTGTACCAATATACCATCCTTAGCACCATTGTTAGTTAAATAGTAGTTGCAAAACATAATAAACACTAGATACCTTGTGAGATCAACATTATAAGCAAGGTTCTAGTATCACTTGTAAAAATAAATGCAAGGCACATCTAACTATCAATGACCCATGGGCCAGACAAAAAAGGCTGGACAAAAAAAAAAGAGGCAGACGCATCAGCGTCTATGCCAGCGTCGAACGCGACGCGCTTCATGGAACAAGGAGGCACGCAGCGGAGTCATGCTACGTCATGTGGCGGCACCTCCACAGCATGGGAGGGGGCAGGACTACGGACGGTGTGCTCCTGCCGCCGGGACTCGCGCGACCTCCGGTGGTGGTCCTGCGCAAACTAGAGTTGCGCCAGTGTAGGAGACCGACGTCACGTGGCGGCGCCTCCGCAGCGTTGGAAGGGGCAAGACTGTGGACGGTGAGCTCCATTTGCCGGGACTCGTGCTATCTCCGGCCCTACGTGGATGGGAGTTGTGCCGGTGCAAGGGACGGATGCGGTGGCGACCCGACTTTTTTTTTGGTTTTTTTACCGGAGAGCGTTGTCTACGCACACGACCGAGTGGGGGGTTCTGGAGATCGTCGTCCACGCAAGCGAGTGGGCCGCGGAAGGACCGAAAGCGAGCGAGTGGGACAGTTGGGCCAACGAATGGGCTAGACAAAAAAAAGGGGCATAAATTTTGTCTCTTTATTGTTAGGCATAGATATAGATATGTTTATGTTTTTTTTGCTGTGAACTTTAGCCACGTCGGTCGGCTTCTCTCCGTGCATCGTGCTGTGCCTGTGCGCATGTGCACAAATAAACGTGGGTCTGGTTTGCTTTGGCTTCTTCAGTGATCACGAAATTTAGATCACTACTATATAGAAGTATTTCTGAATTTGTTTTAAGTTAAGTTATTCTAAATTTGACCAAGTTCATAAACGAACATACACTGGATTTGCATTGACACCTACTATCCTAGAAGTAAACTTGAAAGCATATTTCATATAAGAGGTCAATGATGCTCATTTGAATTCGCAAGTAGTATTACTGTATTTTTCTATATACTTGATCAAATTTAAGATAGTTTGAATTTGGACAAACTCAAAAATACTTATATTTGTAGGCGGAGTGGCGACATATCCCTACGCCAGATTCTTACACCAGGAACGGGGGCATTTTTACTGTAGGGGCGGCTGGGGTTGGGGCGCCCCTACAGTGGGCGTCCTCGGGCCCCAGCAGCCCAGCCGCCCCTACAGATGGCACTGTAGGGGCGGCTGGTAACCTGAGCCGCCCCTACAATTGGGGCTGATCTGTAGGGGCGGCTCAATCACCAGCCGCCCCTGCAGTGCCCACTTGTCTTTTTTCAAATTTTAAAATTTGAAAGGTTCAAATTTAGTCAAATGACAAGATAACCAAAATAAAAGTTATAGATCTTGATGAGTTAAACAACTTTTGTATTCATCACTTTTACATATAAAATCATTTAGGGTTTGAAAAATTTGGTTTGAACTTGTCAAATTTCAAATTTTAAATTTTAAAATGTGTAAAACATTGTCATATTCAAGTTTGATCAAACTTAAATGCTGAAGCATGATTTTAGAAATTTTTAGAAAAAAAAACATCACAGTTGGAGTTAGTATAAGGGAGAACAACTAGTTACAAAGTTTACCCATAGATTAAAAAGAGAAATCACACTGTTCTAGATGATCCTTACATGATCATAGTGAACAGTGTGATTTCTTTTTTTAATCTGTGGGTCAACTTTGTAACTAATTTTTCTTTCTCATACTAACTCCAAATCTGATGATTTTTTTCTAAATTTTTTAAAATCATTCTCTATCAGTTTATTTCATTGGTTTTGTGAATATATACATATGAAAAGTTTGAGCAATTTAAATTTTGAATTTAAAAAAAATGTAACTTCAGACAAGATTTTGGTTCCCCAAATGATTTCAGCTGAAAAAGTGATAAATATCAAAATTGAATAACTTATCAAGGTCTACAACTTTTGTATTGGTCATTTCTTCATATGACAAAGTGGTAACGACATTGTTCACAAATGTGACACATCTCTCATAAGGTTTTATAAACTATATGAGACATGTGTAAGATTAGTGAACAATGTGTGCTAAGAATTTGTCAAATGAAGAAATGACCAAAATAAAAGTTGTAGATATTCATGAGTTGAACAACTTTGGTATTCATCGCTTTTTATGTTGAAATCAATTTGGGTCTCAAATTTTGATTCGAACTTGTCGTTTTTCAAAATTTCGAATTTGAAATGTTCAAATTTTGTCAAATGACAAGATGACTAAAATAAAAGTTGTAGATATTAATGAGTTGAACAACTTTGGTATTCATCATTTTTTATGTTGAAATCATTTTGGGTCTCAAATTTTGGTTCGAACTTGTTATTTTTTTAAATTTCAAATTTGAAAGGTTCAAATTTTGTCAAATGATAAGATGACCGAAATAAAAGTTGTAGATCTTCATGACCTCTACAACTTTGATGTTTATCAAATTTTCATTTGAGATCATTTGGTGTCTCAAAATTATTTTAGTAGTTTTGATTTTAATTTTTTAAATTAAATTTTTTCCCAAATTATTTCGACCGTTCGATCTCCACAACCGACGACACAGATCTCTTGGATCGGATTCTACCGGAAGCTGATTCTCCTACTTCGCCTTACCTTATCTGGCTTCTGCTCAGCTTCTTTCTTGCTTCTCCCGCTTCTCGTCGGAATCCACCCAAACAAATATATACTCAGCTTCGTCTTCTCCTTCACGAAGCTTCTCTTCCCCTCATCTCTCTCGTGTTCGCTCTCTCTCGCTCTCCCTCTCTGACGCGGGCAGGGGGCCATGGCGGGCGCGAGCGTCCGTGCGCGGTGGCTGGCACGACGGCGGCGGCCACCATCCTCCTCCTCCATAGCCCCCCCTCACTACGAGGCGGCCCCCTCCCTCTCCCACATCCTACGCGCGCAGCGCGTCAACGCTAGGTTCATCCACCGCCATTCCACTGCATCCTCCACCGTCTCCCTGACCCCAACCGCTGCCCCCGCCCCATCCACCGCCGTTCCCCAGGCCACGACGGCGGCTAGGGTTTGGGAGCGCTCGCTCACGGCCGGCTGCCCCGTCTCAGACCTCGACCTCGACCTCCGTCCTTGCCAGGACGACTAGGGTTTGGGAGCGCTCCTCGGCATGGCCCGTCCGTCTGCTCCCCCGGCGTGCGGCTAGGGTTCATCGTGCGGCTGCCCCCACCCCATCCTCACCATCCTCTCCAACCTCGACGCCATCTCTCTAGGGTTATCGCTCCGTTTCACGCCATTCACTGTGTATATATCCCCATCCCTGCCGTCTCCCTTCTCAGTTGCTCACCATTCGCTCAGCTCCGGCAGCAGGTGCACATCCCCTCTGTTCATCTTTTTTCCTTTTTCTGGTGTTTGTCATTGATTCAAGCCAGCCTAATCCCCTCCCTCTGTGGTTGTTTTCCAGGCGCTATGGATCTGAGTTCTTGAACAAGCAAGTGAATCTAGTTCTCCTCATCGCCCCTCCCTCTATTTTGTTCATCTTGTAACCCTAGGTTCTTGGGGAATAGGTTGATCCCTAATTATTTCGTCTCATACTTGATGCAGGCACAACAGATCTGTCATCCCTTATTTGTTCATCTGCTTTTGATTGTGGTGCTATCACCACATCTGTTCGGTATAAACAATCCTCCTCTTTTGAACCCTCCCCTCCTCCCTATTTTGATTATTGCAGTAGTACTTGATGGATGATGTCGGTGCTATCTAGATCTATGAATGAAATATATTTCTGAGCTCATGTCCAAGTCAATGATGTTGCTATTTTTGCTCTGAGCATTTGTCCAATGCCAATGATAATTTGTCCATGCTTTTCATGATTTCTTTCAGTAAATCTGAGCACTGTCCAATGCCAAAGATTTTTGTCTATGCCTTGGATGTTTGTTTTCAGTTAATCTGAGCACTTGTTCAATGTCAATGATGTCTTTCATATAGTACTAAAGATTGAACAGTAAGCATTGGTTGTTGTTTACCTTGTCCAGGAAATAAAACACACCCTTATTTTCATAGCTTTGTTGTGTTGTTGTGCTCATTGCACCTGTGTTGCTTTGGTAGATGGCTTTGGAGGACCAACGACGACTGTTGATTTCTCAGGCCACTGCTCTTATCACTTCTATGTATGCACTCTTGTTTAGTAGGCTTAGAATGCAACATGATTCAAGGCCTCATATCACTTACGGTCCTTTGAGAATCATGGATGAGGAAAGGCAAAAAAAACTTGGATTTAATTTACAACTGCAATGATATAGAGTGTGTCAACATGCTTTGTATGAGAAGAGCACCTTTTTTTAAGCTGTGCCAACTGCTTAGAGAAAGGAACTTGCTCACAGATGCTACCTTCCTTGCTGATGCACTAGAGAGGGAGGATGGGTTAAGGGTTGCACCAGGTAATCAACTACAATGGCTAACTACATAAAATCTCAAAGGACCTGAGGCTTTGGACCTGAGGCTTTGGATATTTTTATGCTACATTTGACCTGAGGCTTTGGGTCAACCTACCTGATGCTAGTGTGTGTATTTGCCTTGGCAGTTTGATCATGTGACCCAGCCATTCATTTGAACATCTTATTGTTAACTCTTCTAAGCATATTACCTGCATTCTTCTAAGGACATGTCTATTGCCTGTGATGTATTTTTCATATAACTGAGCACATGTCTATTGCCTGTGATGTGTTTTTCATGTAACTAAGCACATGTCTATTACCTGTGATGTGTTTTCATAGAACTGAGCACATGCCTCTTTGCCAATGATGCTTACACATGCCTCCTGGTGGTATTTTTGTTACTACACTTTACTTTTTGTTACTACACTTTACTTTTTCTGTAGCTATGGCATGGTATGTTGTTCATCGTAGGAAGGAACCTGGTGTGTACTCTAGCTGGGACAAAGCACATGCTCAAGTCGATGGCTTCCAAGGGTAATTGCTACAAAAAAATCAACTCAAGAGAGGAAGCTTTTCAAGCATTCTATGGCCAAGGACAACATGTGTCGGTGTTTTGGGCCGGCAAGCCCTCAACCAACTAGTAAATTTATACTGCGTGTTCCTAATCCCGGATGGTGATGCAAAGAGACACAAGGTTTATACTGGTTCAGGCAATAGGTGCCCTACGTCCAGTTCGAGAGATCGATCTTGTATTCCTTGCACCGAGGTGCTTGTAGTAGGGGTTTACAAGCTGGGCGAGAGAGGGAGCTAGCCCCAGGGCTCTGCGTGGAGCAGTGTGGATTGCTTGAGATGTTGATCTCAGGAAGCAGGGGAGCGCGTGTGTTCGTCTGAGCGTTTATGCGTGAGTTTCATCGTGTGGGCGTAGGCGTAAGCGTAAGTGTCAGCGTCCACCTCTATTCGTCCACCCCTCTCTAGAAATGGCCTCGGTCTCTCCCTTTTATAGTTGAAGGGGGGACAGGGGTGATACATGTGTTCACTACACAGCGTCCTATAAGCAGAGGCGGCATGTCCGAGCCCCGTAGCTTGTGACTGTGGAGGTATGGTCAACGGAGCGGTCCTATCCTTGATGTACTGGAGCGATGCGCTGATCGCACCCTGATCCTGTGCGATGTGGGAGCTCTAGTGATAGCTTGACGTAGGGCATGGCGAACGACGTGCCGGTCGCTGTGCGCTGATAGTGTGAAAAGCCGAGGCTCAGTCGGTGTCGAGGCCGAGCCATCATGGGGGGCTCAGCGGGCGCGAATCCTGAGGCTACCAAGATCCTGAAGCAGATTGCCGAGGCTCAGAGGGAGCAGTTGGTCCTGTACACTGATTCCAAGGCTACAGGGACCCAAAGTCGTCTCCCCACGCCACGCTGTCCTCAGAGTAGTTGGGGTTTGGCAGCACAGTGCGGTATGGGTGTCAGTCGTGGGCACAGTGCTAAGCACAGCGGCCGGTAACCCCTGCTCCATCCCATCATAGACAGCATGGCGTTGATGTGACCCTACGTCTCGTCGGCCACTCCGCTGTGTCGAGCCGTCGTTCGGCTGATATCGTGGGAGCGGTTGAACGCGTCGGTTGGACGTGACATCCTGTCAGAGAAGTGGGTCAAGGCGGAGGCGACGAGGTTGTTTGCCGAGCTGGCCTCGAGCGAGGCAGAGAATCGGCAACTCGTCCGAGGCCTTCTAGGTGGGGCCTCGGGCGAGTCTTAGAATCGGTTCTCCATCCGAGGCCTTACGAGCCGGCCTTGGACGAGTTAGAGAATCAGTTCCCTGTCTGAGGCCTTACGAGCCTGGCCTCGAGTGAGTCGAAGAATCGGTTCCCTGTCCGAGGCCCTACGTGCGAGGCCTCGAGCGGGGCAGAGAATTGGTAGCCTCGGACAAGGTGGGGGTTAGCCAGTTGTTGTCTCTTGGCTTTGATTTTTAAAGGGTCTAAGCGATTTTTTTAGCTCTTGCTTAGGGGACCCCTTTTCATGGTACCCTACAGTAGCCCCCGAGCCTCGGGGAGAGTGTGAGCGCTCTTCCTAAGGTTTTGACTGAGCTTTGGCTCACGGGAGCTCCATGGCAGGGATGGTGTTGCGTATTCGAAGCCTCGGTGGGTGCGCGTGAGCGCACCCAGCTGGGTGTAGCCCCCGAGGCCCTAGGGAAGTGGATTTATTCCTTCAGGGGCTTTTTCTCATGTTGAGCGAGGGGTTTTATCGTATTCATCGAGCCCACAAGTGCGAGTTCAGGTCGCTAGGGTCTCAGCGCGGTTGCAGGAAGAGCCCCCGAGCCTCTGCACGGAGCGAGAGGGTGATCAGGAGTTCCCCTAGCTTTTTGTGCGACCCTCGCGCATCCTTTTCGCTTGGAAGGAGGGGTGGTTTGCCGAGCCCCCTCGAGTGCGAGCCTGGGTCGCTGGGTCTTGGCAAGGTTGCAGGAAGAGCCCCTGAGCCTCTGCACGGAGCGAGAGGGCGATCAAGAGTTCCCCTGGCTTTTTGTGCGACCCTCGCGCATCCTTTTCGTTTGGAAGGAGAGGTTGTTTGCCGAGCCCCCTTGGGTGCGAGCCTAGGTCGCTGGGTCTCGGCAAGGTTGCAGGAAGAGCCCCTGAGCCTCTGCATGAAGTGAGAGGGCGATCAGGAGTTCCTCTGGCTTTTTTGTGTGACCCTCGCGCATCCTTTTCGTTCAGAAGGAGGGGTGGAATATGCCAGGCTACCCTCGGTGGGCGCGAGCGGTGACACTTCCAGTGAGCTGTTATCGGGTAAGTCCGAGTGGAGGCCCATGCCCCATTCGATAGGGGTCGGCTAGCGGTCTAGAGACGCACTCCAAAAGTACCAGAGGGCTTCTCTAGTGGGTCCCAGGGCTGTTTGATTGGCCCCAAGGGCTCGATGCCTCCCTACGGTGGGATCCCATTCGGAGACCTCCCTGCCGGTCTCGGACACAACTTAGGGCATCCCAAGCGTTTCTCTTGCTTGGGCCTTGGCCACGTATGGGCTCGCCCATAGTCGTCCCTGACTCTATTGTCCTGGGGTGGCTGTCGAAACCCTCGGGGGCCCAGCCTTCGAACCCCTGGACCATAATGGGCTCGGTGCCCAGTTCCTTTGTCTAAAAGGAATCGGGTGGGGGATGACCCTCGGTGGATGCGACGTTGTGTCAGCGGATGGGACATAACTGTTCACGCAATTAATAAGGAAAAGGTGGGCATGTGGATGGTTAAATCGGATCTGGATTAACTGTGCTGGATCTAAGGGAAACTTCCTTGATTTCGTCGCCCACCCGTTTCGCCCCCTTCCTGCATAAATACATGATGAGCCTCGCCCCTCTCCTCCTTACCTTGCCTGCATTCGCCTTCGCTGCCCTCGAGCCGTTGCTAGGAACAGAGAGCACCGGGGAGAAGAAGGGAGAAGGGCGAGGGAGAGAGGGAGAGAGGGAGAGAGAGGGAGGCTTACCACCGTAGTCGCATTCTCCACCGCACTCATGGCCGGCGTTGTTGTCATTGAGGCAGATCCTTGGGGTCGGTCCGATGTATCCATGGAGACGCTGCAGTCGCTCGTCGATGATGGCCTTCTCTATCCGGTTATCGACCCCAATAGGCTAGAGTGGATTGCTCCGTCGGGCGAGCCGGAGCCAAAGGCCACGCGATGGCTACGTTGTGAGCTTCGTGTCCTTCCACGAGCGTGGTCTCGGCCTGCCGACGGACCGGTTCATGCGGGCGCTCCTGCACTACTATGGCATGGAGCTCCACAACTTCAACCCCAACTCCATCACGTAGGCAGCCATCTTTGTCGTCGTCTGTGAGGGGTACCTAGGGATTGCCCCCCATTGGGAGCTATGGCTCCACCTCTTCTAGGCGGGGCATACCACCAAGCCGATGGGCACGACGGGCATGAGGAAGGTGGTGAGGGCCAGTGGCTGCACTCTCCAAGTGCGCTAGGATTGGCATCACCTTTACATCCCAGCCTAGCTCGTGTTAACCAATCGCCGCTGGTACACCAGCTGGTTCTACCTCTGCAACGACGACGGCGGACTTCCCCCCTACACTGGGCGGATCATGGAGAGCTATTCGGAGAAGTGGGGGTAAGGCGTCCCGAAGGAGGATTAGCCCAAGCTGTAGCTGCTCCTAGAGGGCCTGGAGAGGCTATGGAACCGCAGCCTTATGGCGGCTGTGGTCGTGGCTACCTTCCACCGCCGGAGGGTGCTGCCACTGATGGCTCGGCGGCGGTGCCTATTTGAGATGAGACCGGATGAGCCGATCGAGGGCATTCCGGATGTCCGCCTCTGCCCTCTCCGATGAGGAGATTCTTCGTCAAGTGAGAGAGACGGTGGAGGGGTGGCCGAAGATCGGTGGTCTAACCCCGTTAGTGATGCGCCCATCGCGGGGGTACCTCTCTCTGGTAAGTCACACATCGCTGCGGCCCCTGAGGCCTCCTTGTTCCTCACCACTTTCCGGTCCCTTATTTGTATTCGCCATCCCCGCAGGGGATGAGGGACATGCGAGCCTCCCCACCGCCCATCCCCAAGGACACAGAGCGGCGGGCGGTGAACCAGGCGCACGCCGAGGCGCAGAAGAGGCAGAAGGACGCCGTGGAGGCAAAGCACAAGAGGAAGATCCTTGAGCGCGAGGAGCTAGAGAAGCGCCGCCGGCAGTAGAGGCAGGACGGTCTCCCAGGTGGAGGCATCTCCGTCACTATCGTTGTCAGAGGATTCTTCGGGCGAAGATGACGAGAGCGAGATGGGGCGGGGTCCCCTAGACCACCTTCCTGACATCGGGGGGACGGCACCCGAGGCATCGACGAGTAGCTTGGCACTTCTAGGAGGAGGAGGAGAGGACGCCTTGGGGCCGGTGATTGCCCACCCTGGGGCCGAGGCCGACACGCCCAAGGCATGGGTGGTAGGGAAGCGAGCCATCAGCCCGGTGGGCTCGATGGTGGAGGTAGAGCAGGCGGCGGTGGGGGCGACACAACTGCCCCCGTAGAGGGTTGAGGGGACGCCGGAGTTCGGTGAGGACCAGCCGGCACTGGCGGATATAGAGGCCGTGCCTCCGCCACCGCCGCCGCCTTTGCAGAGGAGGGTCATCGTGACGAAGCGGTTGCATCCCCGCTCGAGGTGAGTGTTTCGTCGGTGGAGTTGTAGTACGTCCCGCTCATCCCTTGGCTGTATGCTGACCTTGTGAATCTGTACCTCCAGCCAGAAGCGCCATGTGGAAGTGCCCGCCCGGGCGCCACGTAAGGCACTCAAGGTGAGCGCCAGCTCCACCGCCCAAGGTGAGCGTGGTGCGGCCTCGGCCAGGGCCGACTCGAAGGAGCCGGATGCCCAAGAAGAGGCGACCGAGGCAGCCATGGAGCAAGCAGAGGAGGAGGAGCCTATGCCTTGGGAGGCTGAGGCCCACGAGTCAGCTGGAGCTGAGGCGCCTTTAGTCACCGAGGCCACCGAGAATGAGGCCGAGGCCCCCCGGATTCCTGAGGTCGAGGCGACGGAGGTCAGGGCGCCCAGGACCACCAAGGCCGAGGTGGCAGGGGCCGGAGCCCTCGAAACCACCGAGGCCGAGGTGGTGGAGGCCAGAGTGAGCACGGTGAAGCCGACGGCCTAGGAAGTGGAGATGAAGGCGGTGCAAGCCTCAGTACTGCCCCCGGTCCAAGGCCCGCCACCATTGCAGGAGAGCGCCCGGGAAGTAGAGGTCCATTCGATCTCCTCTGACGATACTTCCCAGGGGAAGGAGGGGGCGGATGCCGAGGCGGCCAGCACCGTGGAGTAGCCTAGTTCTAACCTCTGGCGAGGGAAGCTCGGCCCTCGTGTGGATGCGACCCGAGCCCCGTGGGTGGGATCACCCTCGTGTCTTGTGGCGGAGCCGAGACGACCCTATGGGGGAGCCTCTGTTCACCCTCGAGGACGCGACCGAGGGGGGGCGCTGGGACACTTTCGAGCAATACCACCATCTGGCGGAGCAGTTGCTGCAGACAGCACTGACTGTCATGGCTGACGATCTGCCCAGCATTGCCTAGGTGTACGCTTTCCTTTCTTGTGTGGTGTCGTCTTTTTCTGAGCTTTCTCGTAGTGCATGACCCCTGTTCTGCCTATCCAGGAGCTCAAGGCCTGGTCCCTTGGGAAGTTGATCTTCCTTCGGTGGGAGAGGGACGTCTAGGACCAGCTCTAGCGGTAGAAGGACCTGATTGCCGGCGCCAACTGAGCTTCTATCAGCGTGGAAGCGTGGATGTGGAGGACCTCCTGCCTTCGCTGTGCCGATGCGAAGGCTAAGGCGACCACAGTTCGGGAGCAGGCTGCCCCTCTGGCAGTGCGGATCAAGGAGCTAGAGGAGGAGCTGACCCGGGCGGCCAGCGAGCGGGACAGCTTCAGGTCCCAGGTTGAAGAAGTGAAGGCCTCTGCCAAGGCCATCGTTGGGCAGCTGGGGACAGAGCAGGGTGCGTACCTGCTGATGAAAGGCACCCTAGCGGAGGCCCTCAAGGTGGCCGAGGCCTCTCGGACCGAGGCTATGGTCTAGAAGGGAAAGGTCGAGGGTGAGTCCTATTCCCCTTGTTTTATTTGTTTTTCTTGCGTTCGACCCCTAACTCCCCGATGTGGTGCAGAGCTAGAGAAAGAGGCTTCTAGGGCAGCCGAGGCCTCTCGGGTCGAGGTCCAGTGCCTGAAGGAGAAAGCCGAGGCCTCTCGAGTCAAGGTCCAGCGCTAGAAAGAGAAAGCCGAGGGTGAGTCCCGTAGTCCTTAGCCCCTGTTTGGCTTATTTTCTTTCACGCTTAACCCCATCCTACTTGTCTTGGCGTAGGGTTGGAGAAGGAGGTCTCCTGGGTCACTGAGGCTTCCATCACGGTGTAGGCGGTGGTCGAGGCCGAGATTGGGGAGCACACCATGCTGTAGAGCGCCACCCATACCGCCTGCGAGGCCCTAGATGTCGAGGGGGTCCAGTCGGGCAGCTCCCTTGGGAACTGCTTGATCACGTTGAGCGGCCAAGTGCGCAAGCGACTCCAAGGGGTGCTACACACAGGCGTCAAGCGCACCCTAGCCGTCGTCGCCTCGCATTACTCTGGCATCGACCTCGAGGCCGTCAGCGATGGATACGTCCTGGCCGAGGATGACAAGGAGGTCACGAAGCTGATGGAGGCGGCCGAGGGCCCTGGCACGGTGCTGTCTAGGCTGTTCGAAGAGGAGGTGGTCCCTCCCATGCCGTCCACCGATGCTGGAGACCCTGAGCCTTGACCTAGGCCCAAGAGGCCATGTAAATAGATTAGGGATTACGTTACCGTATCATAACACTGGTGGCCGTCGAGGCCTTTTTAAAGTACCCGTGCGTCTACGCTTCTTAATCGTTTTTACCGTATTTCCGAGCCTCTGCCCTCTGTCTCATCTCTGAACATATCTCTTGTAAAAAACTTCCTCGGAGCCTGAGCTGCCCCTTGGGCAAAAGGTGGTGAGGGAGTGCCGTAGCCCGGAGGCGTAGGCCGTCTCAGCGACTCGGCCGACCTTTTGGCCCTGAGACATACTTTCAGTCCTTAGGTTTTTTACAACCGATTTGTCAGAGCGCGCTAGAGAGTTTGGTGTAGAAATTTTTTTCAAAAAATGACTAAAAAATGGTACGTGGGACTTAGGGGGGGTCCTCCCCTTCTAGCCCCCGAGGGAGGCTCGGTTCTGTAGAGGCAGAGCCGAGTCTTGTTCGAGCCCTGCGGTGGGCACCTCTGCAGAGGCAGAGCTGAGTCTCCCTTATAGTGTTACGCTGAGCCCTACGATGGGCTCGGGGGGTTTCTCAAAAAATTAGAACAACTAAAGAACGCTTCTTAATTGTATTTCGAGAAACAATGTATACAATGCTTGGAAATTTAAGGGTAAAAGCGACATAGTTGTTCTATGTTCCAAGCATTGGTGAGGATTTCGCCCTTCTCATTGGCTAGCTTGTAGGTTCTGGGCTTCTAGCACTTGGGCGACGATGTATGGTCCTTCCCACGGCAGGGGTCAACTTGTGGCGACCCTTGTTGCTCTGCCTCATCCTTAGCATCAGGTCACCCACCTTCAGGTCTCCACTTCGAATGCGCCAGGGCTTGATAGCATCACAAGGCCTGTTGGTACTTGGCCGAATGCAGAAGCGCAACATCTCGGGCTTCCTCCTAGTTGGTCGAGGGCGTCTTCACTGGGTGGTGCGGTTGCTTTGCTCGTTGTAGGCCTGTAGCCTCGGGGGACCATATTCCAAGTCAGTGGGGAGGACGGCCTCGGCTCCATAGACCAGGAAGAACGGTGTGAATCCTATGGCTCAGCTTGGAGTGTTCCTCAGGCTCCAGATGACCGACGGGAGTTCGGTAAGCCATTTCTTGCCAAACTTCTTCAACCGGTTGTATATTCTCGGCTTGAGGCCTTGTCGGATCATGCCGTTGGCACGTTCTACTTGGCCGTTTGTCCTAGGGTGTCCTACGGCCGACCAAGCCACACGGATGTGGTGGTCATCGTAGAACATCAGGAATTTTTGGCCGGTGAACTATGTCCCATTGTCGGTGATGATGGTGTTCGAAACCCTGAACCTGTGGATGATATCAGTGAAGAACAACACCGCTTGCTCAGATTTGATTTGATTGATCGGACGAGCCTTGATCCATTTGGAGAACTTATCGATTGCTACCAGCAGATGGGTGTAGCCTCCGAGGGCCTTCTGTAGAGGCCCAATCATGTCAAGCCCCCACACGGCGAATGGCCATGTAATGGGGATGGTTTGGAGGGCTTGGGCCGGGAGGTGCATCTGCCGTGCATAGTACTGGCATCCCTCGTAGGAGCGTACAAGCTTGGTGGCGTCAGCAACTGCCGTTGGCCAGTAAAACCCTTGGCGGAAGGCGTTTCCCACGAGCGTCCGAGGCGCTGCATGGTGCCCGTAGGTGCCCGCATGCAAGTCCCAAAGTAGGGCTTGGCCTGCCTCGGTGGTGATGCATTGTTGGAGCACGCTAGACGGGCTTCGTCTGTATTGCAGAGGATGTAAGTTTTGGCTCATCGCGCAAGCCGTCGGGCTTTGGTCCTGTCTACAGGAAGCTCTCCTCGAGCAAGGCAATCAAGGAATGAGACTTGCCAGTCCGTGCCCTGGTCGGCCTCGGGAGGATCCGTGTTGATTTCCATGACCTTAGGCTCGGCCGAAGGGGTCTCAGTGACAGAGGGGGCCTCAGGCCCTACGGTGGGCTCGACTGGTGGGCTCTCTTCTGTCACCGAGACATAGTCGATGGAAGGCTTGTGGAGGTCTCTGGCGAAGACGTTCAGGGGGACCGGGGCCCGTGCCGATGCTATCTTTGCCAGTTCATCCACAGCCTCAGTTGAATTTTCATGCGATGTGGTTGAGTTCGAGACCAGTCGAACTTGTCTTCTAGGCGATGTACCAGCTTGCAGTACGCCTCCATTTTAGGGTCATGGCAGTTCGACTCCTTCATTACTTGATCGACGACTGAGCTGCAAATCGCCCCGTACGTCAAGACGCCTGCACTCCAAGTTCGATGGTGATCTACAAGCCATTGACGAGGGCTTCGTACTCGGCTGCATTATTGGAGGCGGCGAAGTGGAGCTGAACCATGTAGCGCATGTGTACTCCGAGGGGTGAGATGAAGAGCAGACCCGTGCCTGCCCCGGTCTTCATCAGGGACCCATCGAAGTACATGGTCTAGCACTCCGCCTGGACTTGAGCAGGTGGCAGTTGGGTGTCGGTCCACTCAGCCACAAAATCGGGCAAGACCTGAGACTTGATTGCTTTCCGAGGCTGCAAAAGCCAGGGCTTCCCCCATGAGTTCGATGGCCCACTTGGCTATCCTACCCGAGGCCTCTCGGTTATGGATTATCTCTCCCAGGGGGAAAGACGACACCACAGTCACCGGTGGGACTCGAAGTAGTGACGCAGCTTGTGTCGAGCCAAGACTATGGCGTAGATCAGCTTCTGGATGTGGGGGTAGCGTGTTTTAGTCTCGGAGAGCACTTCGCTGATGAAGTAAACAGGTCGTTGGATGGGTAGAGCATGCCCCTCTTCCTGCCTCTCGACCACTACGGCCGCGCTGACCACTTGGGTTGTTGCGGCGACGTAGAGTAAGAGGGCTTCGCCTTCGGCTGGCGGTATCAGGATGGGAGGACTGGTGAGCAGTGCCTTGAGCTTGGCGAGGGCTTCATCGGCCTCGGGGGTCCAAGAAAAGCGTTCGGATTTCCTCAAGAGGCGATACAGAGGCAAGCCTTTTTCGCCAAGGTGCGAGATGAAGCGGCTCAGGGCCGCAAGGCATCCCATAACCCTCTTTACTCCCTTGAGGTCCTGGATCAGTCCCATGTTGGTTACGACCAAGACCTTCTCTGGGTTGGCCTCGATGCCGCGTTTCGAGACTATGAATCCCAAGAACATGCCTCGGGGAACCCCGAAGACACACTTCTCAGGGTTGAGTTTGATGCCCTTCTCTCTGAGGCATTTGAAGGCTATCTCTAGGTCATCGACGAGATCCCTGGCCTTTCTGGACTTGACCATGATGTCATCCACGTAGGCCTCGATAGTTCGCCCGATGTGCTCACCAAAGACCTGGGTCATGCACCGCTGGTATGTGGCCCCTACGTTTCTAAGGCCGAAAGGCATAGTCACGTAGCAGTACATGCCGAATGGTGTGATAAAAGAAGTCGCGAGCTGGTCGGACTCTTTCATCTTGATTTGATGGTAACCGGAATACGCATCAAGGAAAGATAGGGTTTCGCATCCCGCAGTGGAGTCAATGATTTGGTGGATTCGAGGTAATGGGAAAGGGACTTTTGGACAGGCTTTATTCAAACCGGTGTAGTCTACACACATTCTCCACTTCCCATTTTTCTTCTTGACTAACATAGGGTTAGCTAACCACTCTGGATGGGACACTTCCTTGATGAATCCAGCCGCCAAAAGTTTTTGCACCTCCTCGCCGATGGTCCTGCGCTTTTCCTCGTCGAATCGGTGTAGGCGTTGCTTCATCGGTCTGGAGCCAGCCCGAATGTCTAAGGCATGCTCAGCGACTTCCCTTGGTATGCTCGGCATGTCCGAGGGACTCCATGCGAATACATTGGCATTCACGCAAAGAAAGTCAATGAGCACGGCTTCCTATTTGATGTCGAGGGTGGTGCTGATCCTTAGCGCCCGGTCGTCGGGGTAGGTGGGGTCGATCGGGACGAGCTTGACGGCCTTCGCGGGCTCAAAAGTCCCGGCACGACGCTTGGGCTCGGGCAGCTCACTGCTAAGTTGATCGAGGTTGGGGATGAGGGTCTCGGCCTCCACGAGAGCCTCGGCGTACTCAATGCATTCGATGTCGTAGTCGTATGCATGCTCGTACATGGACTCGATCGTGACGACGCCGCTAGGGACCCAGCATCTTGAGCTTGAGGTAGGTGTAGTTGGGGACCGCCATGAACTTGGCGTAGCATGGCCGCCCTAGGATGGTGTGGTAGGTTCCCTTGAATCCAACCACCTCGAAGGTGAGGACCTCCTTGCGGTAGTTGGAGGGAGTGCCAAAGCAAACGAGCAAGTCGATGCGCCCGAGGGGTTGCGTGCACTTCCCTGGCACGATGCCGTGGAAAGACGCGGCATCGCCCCAGAGCTGCGACCGGTCGAGCTCCAGGAGCTCTAGGGTGTTGGCATAGAGGATGTTGAGGCCGCTGCCTCTGTCCATCAACACCTTGGTGAGTCAGGTGTTGCCGATGATCGGGTCGACAATGAGTGGGTACTGCCCGAGATTTGGGACATGATCAGGGTGGTCATCCCAATCAAAGGTGATCACCTCCCAAGACCAGTTGAGGTATCGGAGAGTGGCCACCTTAACCAAGAAGACCTCTCGGCGTTCCCTCTTTCGCTGGCACACCGTAAGGCACGCCGAGGGCCCGCCGAAGATCATGAAGGCGTTGTGCACCTCGGGAAACCCATCATCCTTGTTGTCATCCCAATCACCGGCGTCCCTCTTTTTGGCATCGTCGTAGGGGAGCCCGAGCCTGGCATAGTAGCATCGGAGCATGGTGCACTCTTCGAGGGTGTGCTTCACTAGGCCCTGGTGGTAAGGGCAGGGCTTCTTAAGCATATCGTCGAAGAGCCCGAGGCCTCTAGGGACCTAGGGATTCTTGCGCTCTGCGGCCGCGACTAGATCGGCCTCGAGGACCTCCTACTTCCCCTTGCGACCTTTTTTCTTTTTCTTGAGGAGGTGGGGAGCCGAGGCCTCAAGGGCATCATCTCTCCACTTCCCCTTGGTGTCGTTGTTGGGGAAGATGGCCCCAATAGCCTCTTCACCCGAGGCGAAGTTGGTGGCGATGTCGAGGAGCACGGCAACTGAGCTTGGCATGTTCCGGCCTAACTCTCGGACCAAGTCTCGGCAGGTGGTGCCGGAGAGGAAAGCCTGGACAATTTCTGAGTTGCCGATGCTGGGCAACTCGGTGCATTGCTTGGAGAAACGCCGGATAAAGTCTCAGAGAGACTCGTTTGGCTTCTGGCGACAACTCTTGAGGTCCTAGGAGTTCCCGGGGCGCACGTATGTGCCCTAAAAATTCCCGACAAAGACCCTCACCAAGTCACGCCAGTCATGGATTTGTGAGGGAGGGAGGTGTTCGAGCCTGGCTCGCACCGAGTCTGACAGGAATAAGGGGAGGTTGCGGATGATGAGCAGGTCATCATCCACGCTACCTAGCTGACAAGCTAGGCGGTAATTGGCCAGCCAAAGCTCGGGGTTGGTCTCGCCGTTGTATTTTGTGAGGTTGGCTGGTTGGCGAAACCAGGCCGAGAACTGAGCACCGCGGATGGCCCTGCTAAAGACTCAAGGACCAGGTGGCCTAGGGGAAGGACTGCGGTCCTCCTCGCTGTCGTAGCGACCGCCTCGGTGCGGTTGGTACCCTCGGGCGGGCGCCTCAATGTCGTGGCGCCGTCGCCTACCGACCACATTGTGGTCGCCTTGTCCCTCGCATCAGCCGCCAAGGCACTCATGCACTGAGAGGGTTCTGTTGGCCGTTGGTGCCCGAGCAGGCTCGGGACGAACCGAGGCCTCTCTATCCTACCGAAGCGATGCCGTGGGTAGTTCTAAGGTGCCCCTATGCCGTCAAGAGGTAGAGCTCTCGGCCTGCTGTACCGCGGCGGTCTCGAGGAGGTCCCGGAGCTCGCCGTGGACCCGTCGCCCGGTCGTGGTAGAGGGCTCAGGCATCATTTGAAGAAGCATCGCCGCTGCTGTGATGTTCTGGCTAGCGCGATTGAAGATAGGGGGCTGCTCGCCCCCTACATCATTATTGATGCGGTGGTGGACGTTGTGAGCCCTCCGCCGGGCTGCTCCGCGATCACCGTGACCCTACTGCTCTTGCTCGAGAGTGTTTCGGAGCTGCTGCAGATGGAGTCGGTCTTGTTCGACCTTGGCCTGAAGCTCACGGAGCTGCTCCAAGTCAAGGCGTCGATGTTCCTCGGGGGTGAGGTTCTCGTTCCGTGCCGCAGGGTGCTTGTTCCGTGGAGGTGCGGCGCCGCTCGCCCCCGCGGGGGGCGGGGAGCGAAAACCTGTCCCTTCGTCCTCATCGCCCGTGCTTGGCATCCCAAGCCCGACATGGAAGCACTCACGAGTGGGGTCGTAAGTGCCTTCGTCATCAGAGTCGAAGAAACCAAAGCAGTAGTCGCTCACGGCTAGGAAGCTACGCATGGCTTTAGGGTCACGGAGTCCAGAGAAGTCCGCTCCGGTCCACGCCTCGTCCTCCTCCGAGGAGTCAGCGTGGGTGTGGGTCGAAGTAGTGGCATCAAGATCGAGGGCGGAGCATTGGTGGCATCCTGAGGGCTCCGTGTGAGCAGAAGCATAGGCAGAAGCATAGGTGGTGGTGGCATTACACAACCCGAAATGGTACGGGGACGGTGCCAATGTCGGGTCTTGCTCTGCTGGAGTCGACCCCTCAGGAGGTGGCAGGGCAGAGCTTGATGACGGGGCGTCGCTGCACGCCACCGGCGTCTTTCCCTTGTCCAGGCTCAGGCTAGACAGGTCCCCAACCAGGGACCTGGTGCCAATAGCTGGGCATGGGATTCTAGCGGAGCGTGGCGCGTGGCCCTATGCTTGCGCGGTGTCAGGGTGATCATGCTCGTGTCGCGCTTAGCGGGTGTGACGAGGGCGGTGGCCCTGGCACCGCCTATGCCTAGGCTGCTGGTGTGTGATGTCATCGTCGGTCGGTGGGGCTCGGGGTGTGAGGAGTACCATGTCGTACTCAGATCCTAGAGATATGAACTATAGGCTCCCGAACCAGATCACCGTGCCGAGACGTAGCGGTTGTATGGGGTCTGCCATCCGGAACTTGTTGGGATGACGAAGCTAACACGCAGTAGTTCCCCTACCTGGCACGCCAACTGTCGATGTTTTGGGCCGGCGAGCCCTCAACCAACTAGTAAATTTGTACTACGTGTTCCTAATCCTAGATGGTGATGCAAAGAGACACAAGGTTTATACTGGTTCAGGCAATAGGTGCCCTACGTCCAGTTTGAGAGATCGATCTTGTAGTCCTTGCACCGAGGTGCTTGTAGTAGGGGTTTACAAGTTGGGCGAGAGAGGGAGCTAGCCCCAGGTCTCTGCGTGGAGCGGTGTGGATTGCTTGAGATGTTGATCTCAGGCAGTAGGGGAGCACGTGGGTTCATCTGAGCGTTTATGCGTGAGTTCGTCGTGTGGGCGTAGGCGTAAGCGTAAGTGTCAGCGTCCACTTCTATTCATCCACCCCTCTCTAGAAATGGCCCCGGTCTCTCCCTTTTATAGTCAAAGGGGGGATAGGGGTGATACATGTGTTCGTTACACAGCGTCCTGTAAGCAGAGGCGGCATGTCTGAGCCCTGTAGCTTGTGACTATGGCGGTATGGTCGATGGAGTGGTCATGTCCTTGATGTACTGGAGCGATGCGCCGGTCGCGCCCTGATCCTATGCGACGTGGGAGCTCCAGTGATAGCTTTTCATAGGGCATGGTGAACGACGTGTCGGTCGCTGTGCGCTGATAGTGTGAAAAGCCGAGGCTCAGTCGGTGCCGAGGCCAAGCCATCATGGGGGGCTCAGCGGGCGCGAATCCTGAGGCTGCCGAGATCCTAAAGTGGATTGCCGAGGCTCGGAGGGAGCAGTTGGTCCTGTACACTGATTCCGAGGCTATAGGGACCCGAACTCGTCTCCCCATGCCACGCTATTCTCGGAGCAGTTGGGGTTAGGCAGCACAGTGTGGTATGGGTGTCAGTCGTGGGCACAGTGCTAAGCATAGCGGCCGGTAACCCCTGTTCCATCCCGTCCTGGATGGCATGGCATTGATGTGACCCTACGTCTCGTCGACCACTCTGCTGTGTCGAGCCGTCGTTCGGCTAATATCGCGGGAGCGGTTGAACGCGTCGGTTGGACGTGACATCCTGTCAGAGAAGTGGGTCAAGGCGGAGGTGACGGGGTTGTTTGCCAAGCCGGCCTCGAGCGAGGCGGAGAATCAGCAACTCGTCCGAGGCCTTCCGGGCGGGGCCTCGAGCGAGTCGGAGAATTGGTTCTCCATCCGAGGCCTTACGAGCCGGCCTCGGACGAGTCGGAGAATCAGTTCCCTATCCGAGGCCTTACGAGCCGGCCTCGAGCGAGTCGGACAATCGGTTCCCTGTATGAGGCCCTATGTGCGAGGCCTTGAGTGGGGCAGAGAATTGGTAGCCTCGGACAAGGTGGGGGTTAGCCAGTAGTTGTCTCTTGGCTTTGATTTTTAAAGGGTCTAAGCGATTTTTTCGGCTCTTGCTTAGGGGACCCCTTTTCATGGTACCCGACAACATGTGAATCCACCTCAGCTCAAACCTGCTGGACATGATCAGTTTACTCTGTGGCACAATACATTTGAAGTTAAAGATGTAATAATCGTAGTCCACTTTCATCCCCTCTTATCTTATTTACTACCAATAATGATGGACTTTTGTGAATTATGACTTGTGATGATGTTCTAAATAATGGTCTTGTGTTTGTGGATGTATATATGTATATTTGTGGCGGTTAGATTCGAATTTGAATTATATATATGTGGTCTGATTTGAATTTGAATTATTTATTTTTTTGCTGGAAAATCCACTGTAGGGGCGGTTCTTGATTGAATCGCCCTTACAAATACACACAGCAGGGGCGGCTGGTGATACAGCCACCCTTATAGAAGTCCACTATAGGGGCGGCTAATATTACCAGCCACCCCTACAGAGGGCAATGTAGGGGCAGCTAAAAACACCAGCCACCCCTATAGAGGGCATTGTAGGGGCAGTCAGGAAACCACCCCTACAGAGGCACCCTCTGTAGGAACACCCTAGGAAGGGCGGCTGGCGCAGCTGCCCCTACAGAAGCTCTAAAGCCGCCCCTACAGTTAACTTCTGTAGTAGTATATGTCTACAAGATAGTATCACCCTACTATCTACTAAGAAATTTTGAGTTACCCTAAGTTAAACTATTCCAAATTTGACAAAATTTATAACAAAAAAAGAGTAAATTCACGAACGCTTCCTAAATTTGCATGGTAGTGTGATTTGGGTCCCTAACTTTCTATTCTTGATATTTGAGTCCTGAAACTTATGTGTTTGACGCTCAGCCTCCATCTCGGCCCGGCAGAGATCCAGCTTTGTTTTTAGGGCGCTTAACTCAGAAGACAACTTCTTCTCGGTTTCCGACGAGAAGAAGAAGCCGGTATGGTCCCGAGAGAAGGACTGAACAAAAAAGAAAGAGAGAAAGAAGGCATAAGAATAGGAGAAAGATGGACATCCAAAGAAAGAACTTCAGAAAACTTACTTGGAGTTTTTCTCCAAAAGAAGTAGCAAAGGTCGCGAAGTATCCCCAAGAAGCGGTCAACTCTGACAACCGATGAGTGGCATCAAATTGATGAACCACATCTTCAGTAGAAAGAGGAGCGGAGGGAGAAGACGGCTGATGCGGAGAAGGCAAGATCAAAGACACATCATGGGAAGTCCTGGCTACCTCCATAGATGAATCCACCGCAATGGCCACGGTCACCTCTGGGGCAACCAAGACAGTAGCAGCATCATCACCAGAAGGCCTTGTCACCCCCATAACCACTTCACCGACAGTGCGCTGCGAGTCCTGTGGATCAGTACTCGGTGGCACAACAGAGGGCTGGCAACAAGTCGATGGAGGGACGAGAGAAGACGAAGGCCTGAAAGTTGATAAAGAAACTCGCCAATGAGGACAAGAGAAAAGGAGAACAGAAGCAAAGAGACGAAACCAGAATCCACTCACCCAGCTATCTTCTTCTTTGTAAAACAAAAAGATGACCTCACAGGGGGAACCACGGTAGCAAAAACGTCCCCGCCACTCGGCGGCAGCAGCGGTATAGTCGGTACCGGAGCCCCGGAAGAACTCAGTACCAAAGCTATGGAAGAACCCGGTACCAGAGCTATGGAAGAACTCAGCACCAGGAGCTAGTAGAAGAACCCGGTGCAGGAGCCTCAGAAGAACTCATACCCGACTGACCACTTACTACAAAAAGATCAAGATCAAAGTCAAAACAAAGAGGAGGGATTCAGCAGTAGGAAAATAAGAAAAGGACTGACCGCCGCATGATAAGGGGTGCATCATCGCCCTCTTCTTCCTCAGTCTCGACCAAGGCCACCATAGCACCAGCTGAAAAAGAACAAAAGTACTCGGTTCAAGACAAAAACAAGAAGTACAAAGGGACAGAGTGTATTAATATGCTCACCTAAGAGCATGCTAGCTACAACTAGAGTACCTGGACGAGTACTTGGCTAGCGAGACTTCTTGGAAGCAGGTAAACCAGATAAAGAACCATCCACTCGCCCCCTCTTCGAGACACTACTGAGGACCTCGAGGGACTGGATGAGGAACATATTCTTCATATACATCAACAACTCCAGAAGAAACTCTAGGAAACACTAGTGGTGATGGGGAACTTACTAGTTACAGAAGCCCCAGCAAGGTTCTCCCCAGTATTCACCACTGGCAGAGAGGACATCAAGAGGAATCGGGTCAACAAAGTTGCGCCCCAATTCCTACTGAAACGAATAAAACAACAAGATAGGGAAAATTAAGCAAAAATGGATGCAGCAAAAGAAATATAGAAAGAACCCACACGAAGAAAAAATGACTTGCAGCTAGAGGCGGGTTGTTGGCAGAGTACTCGGAGACAGTAAGCGAGACAACGCTTGCTCCTTTTAGCATCTTCTGGAGACGCTCGAGTACCTCCTCGTCGGTCAACTCAAGGGCAGGGACCATGCAGCGAAGGATCCTCAGCCCCAGAGTACTCGAAACCAAGGTTCTCTCGCTCCTTCAGAGGCTGAACACGACGACGAAGAAAGCTCGAGACGATTCCGAAACCAGGTCAAGCCCTGCTACTTTCAGAGTGCTTATCCAGCTCAAGGAACGACTGGATCACCTAGAACTCGTCTGGAGTCAAGGGAGTTCTTTTCCCATAGGTCAGTTAACCGAAGGGACCAGATCTAGAATGAATGACAAGAGAAGGAATCAAATTGGCGGCGTAGAACCAATCAACATGCCAATCCCTCATAGAATCAACCAGGTCTAAAAAGCAAGTTCTTTGACTATGACCTTGGTTGATTCTATGAGGGATTCCAAGGAAAGCTTCACAGAGATGTACGGAAAACAGAAAGATGGAGGATGGCATTGGGAGTTAGATGGTTCAAACTAACCCCAAAATAACCAAGAAATTGATGAAGGAAAGCAGAAGCAGGAAGGCAAAGATCGGCACGGATAAAGGAGACGAAAAGGATAATCTCACTAGGAACTGGAGCAGCGACCCGATGCTCGCCTGGAACTCTCCATTCAGCAATGCCCTTGCTCTGGATCAGACCATCGCTGGCAAGCTCGCGAAGCTGGTCTTCAGTTGTTGTCGGAGCCGGCCAAGCTTTCTAGGCAGCCCTCATGGCCACGAACTCCTGGTTCTCGATCACGGAAAGAGACGACTCCTCGTCCACAAAGGTTGCCTGAGACTTGCTCGTAGCCTTCTTCCTACCCATGTACTAACGGAGTCAAGGAGGAACTAGGGGAAGAGAAGGATTGGACGGCGGCGCTAAGATGGCAAAGGCAATGGCGACGACGGATTTCTGAAAGCTAGGGTTTCAAGGCAAGAGAAGGGCAGTAAAGAAAAAGAAGATGAAAGGTCTTTAAATAGATTTTACATCGATAAAAATGGCCCACTAGGCCCGTTAAAGCACGGTGTGAGAATGCAATGGTCCATTTACTGACACAGCTAAAATGACGGAGGGCACAAATCCACACAATGGTACAATTTAATGGACAGATTTTAGACTTATCCATCCAGCACTACGGCGGAGTTATCAGATTACTACAAGAACAACCCGTCAACCATGAAGAAACGAAGGGCTACCTCACAAGGAACATAAGAACCCGGTTCTTATGGAAAGAACTTAGGAATCTCATAGACAATCAGGACATCAGTAGAATAAAGAATGACAACTCAGAAGACAAGATTCTATTACAAATGACTTCAAAAGATACAAGATTACACATCGTACAAGACCCAACGAACTCAGAACTACTGATAAGCAAGTAGCAAAAAGGAACCCAGAAACAACTAGGCTCTGGAACGACTACGTGTTCCAAATCGCTACTCGGTAGAACAAACCACACTCGGCTATACTATTTTCTTCAAAGGACGGACGCAGTGCACCCAAGGCAGAAATTAGTAGAACAGCAGGACAAAATGGAGCAAAGAAGGACCAACAGGCATCTGTCTACCCAAGTCCGATGTGATGCTAGATATGGTGTTGATCTGCACCGGATAGTCTCAAGACAAGCGGCGAGGATCAACCCAGAACTGCCAGATGAAGGAATGAAGCCCACATCACAAGACTTCCTCCAACTACTACCACGTACATCCCGGTACATTGCTGCTGTGGGATTAGTCTACCTCTAATCCCTATCACAAGACTTCCTCCAGCTACGACAAGACATATGAGAACTATAAAATACGCCCGAGGGCTGCTCTACCTCACAAACTACCATATTCATGACTATAGAGACTTCAGAACAAGCAACAAAACGCTCGAACGAATCAAAACAGCACTCCATGAGGGTATTTATAGACCGAAGGAGCAGGTGCACATAGACCAGGAGCACCAACGAAACAAGACTAACAAAGGACATAGTGAAAAGACAGAATTCAATGAAAGAGGACTCAGGCGTGAAGGAACAGTACTCAACAACAAGCATATTCGGGAGAATATACCAACACAGTACAATCCTTGAACAAAAGGCATTTACACTCAATCACCACCATACAACTACATCTGACAATAGCAGACTACCAGAGAATACGCCAAGACCCTGCATCCGAGTTCTTCCTGAACAAAACAACCCGGATATATGCTCGGGGGCTGCAAAAGGAAAGGTATACAGTTCTTTCAAACAACATAAGATTCAAGACCCTCCAACTTTTTGTTCCAAATAGCAAGAGGCTCGGGGGCTACTACTCAGTGAGTGCACTTTTTCCTTCAAAAAGCGCACGTCACCAAGACAACTACTTAAAGACAGACTGACTTCAAGACCACACGATAAAAAGAACCTGGACATAACTTTATCCGAGCTCTTTTCAACAAAGAACCCGAGTATATGCTCGGGAGCCCTTCGATGAAGAATCAAGGCTGATTTCAAGAAAAGACCCTCAAGCTCCTTATGCCAAATAGCAAGAGGCTCGGGGGCGACATCCAAATGGGAGTACTTTTTTTCTTTAAAAAGGTACACACCACACGAAGATCTCACGAAGCGCTACACGGTTTCGCTCAAGAAAGCACTCGGACGACGTTTGTTTCCTGCTCGACAAGACTTGAAGGAACAAGACGAGTCTTCCAGAACTCAACCATGAAGTGCTCGGGGGCTTATCGGTGTGGGACCCACAGGGATACCCCGCAAGGAAGGGAGAAGAACTAGTCTAATTAGGATTCTTCCCCTGTAATCTTAGTAGTAGTACTATTCTGTAATCCTACTAGGAACTCTCATTGTAAACCGACTAGGACTCTGGCCTCCTGACTATATAAAGGAGGGCAGGGCTCCTTGGATCGAGAGTTTTTAGACTGACAATTATACAACACAACACTTGACAATCAATCCAACGCTGACTGGACAGTAGGGCTATTACTTGATCAGAGATCGAGGGTCCGAACCAGGATAAATCAACTGTCTCTTGCGTTAAACGCCTAGTTCTGCATATGCTGAAGCCCGAACATACTGCCTCGGGGACCCCGTGGCAGGCTATCGGTGGTCAAACATTGACACTTACCCTATCCATTGGATCAGCATCTAGTGATCCTGATTGCTAGTTTCCAAGTTTGCACAAGGTTAGTTGGTTTGCACCTGATACGTTGCCTTAGAAAGCAAGAGTCTTGATAGTTGATACATACTTGCACAGGCGGGTACGCCGATGACAACAATAAAAAACCTCAGCTATAGAGAGCCAACATTCAGACAGAAACAACTTACAGTTCAGTAATATGATTCTGTAGATAACATTTTACCGTTCCATAAATTAGCAGAAGCATCAGCAGTATCGCTTGAACTACTTCAACAGTACTTTTCAACGAACTGAACAGTGTTTTGCTCTCACAACAGATCAGTATAAGTATCAGCATAAGCCAAATTTCAGCGAAACAAACAGTTCATGTCTCGATAGCATTATAAGTCTATTTGCAAGTGTATATATATTTTAAAATACATTTACCTGTATATGAGAATGTGCGTGAAAGAGTACTGGAGGTCTGCTATGACGCTGTCAGCTCTAAACCTTAAATACATTTACCTGCATACGGGCTGGGTTTTCTCCCAGGAGGTTTAAAAGAAAATATAAGAATATAGACAGTAATGAGATTGGAAAAAAAAAGATAATCAAAAGAACTACTGTGAAATGTAGATAGCAGACTATCAGCACGCTCTCTAGGGTTAAAAATTGCCATGCGAAAAAGTTAGCTTTGTATTGTCATCCGCAATGTGTATCACCGAGACATAAAAAGAAACTAAATCACATAATGTGATTCAGAGTAATAAAAAAATTTAGGATTCAGATTTGAGCATCTGATCGATGGTTCAATAGGGATAGTCTATAATACATCAATTTAAACACCAAGTATACAATAGTATTCCTAACTACAGATGCTTTGTAGAACGGTTTGAACAATCTGAATTTAGAGCAGGTTGCTACCCTAAGCTTAGAGGCGCCATGTAATCATTGCAACAGAAATTGACATGATTTTCAATTGGGTCAACCACGAATAATCCATTGTTTTCTTTCTGCTAGAACACTAAATCTAACCCAAAAAGGGAAACTGAATTTCATATATTTGCGAATGATTATAGGTACGGGAGTTTTAACACTAAATTTAGCCCAAAAAAGGAAACTAAATTTCATATCATAGCGGATGATAATAGGGATGCGAGTTTTACCATTAATTTCATATTTTCACTTTCTTCAGTGCTCTCTTTGTTGGCAAACAGTCCAGTGCTCTCTTTCAGCAATAAGAATCGAACCCATGGCCATTTGCTTCATTTTATATAAGGTTCAGATGACCTGGTGAGCAGGAAGAAACTGTAGATGGCAGGGCTGCATGTATAGAACAATATTTGTGAACATTTAGCAAATTGAAAGGTGATATGGAAGCGTTAGTTGTGACTATTATACCAATTAGGAGATAAAAGAGTATGGTTAAACATTGAAGTACTTATCTCTAAAACACATGATGAAGTTGCATAGGGACTTGGACCAAAGAACTGAAATATCTAGCATCCTGAGAACAAATCAGAGTGCCTGCAGCGAGCACAAATCTATTCAAATTTGACTGAGGATGAAACGCTAAATGATAAGCAACTCATTTTTGTTGTGCAAAACATAATGCATAACACAAAAGTAAATAAATATTATATTAAAGGGAAATTTAACTCTCTGCATCCTCCATTTGTAGCCGACAAAATTGTGACATGAATTATTTGGGGCCATTTAATTTAGGAGGAATTCTATTCAACTGTTCATAGTTTGCTGAAAATATTTTTAGCATAGCTGGCAGGTGTCTACCTTTTCAAAACAGCTACACTCTGATGATGGCATTCCAAATGCTTCATTCTCTCCGTCCTCCATTTGCAGTCAACAAAATTGTAACAAGAATTATTTCGGGTCATTTAATTTAGGAGGAAATCAATTTAACTGTTTATAGTTTGTTGAAAACATTTTTAGCATAGCTGGCAGATGTATGCCTTCTGAGAACATCTACTCTCTAAGAATTATGCACACCTCACTATTTCTTACAGCAAAGCAATATCAAATTCCAAGATCCAAACGAATAAGACCAAATATGCATGACTATCTAAAAATTCACATTCAGTGAGTCAAATATAATTGAAATTAGAGCAAAGAATAGAGGGAGAAAGTACGTAACATGATTGTGATACCGTGGCTCCAAGCAACATTGCTCTATTTGGATCACCTAACTAAAATATCACAGAGGTTTAGCGATGACCATAATTTTCCCCTTAACCTGCAAAAAGAAACACTTCTTTGACAACTCTAGACCATGGGAAGAGCAATATTCAATTTCTTGCAGACTTACCAAAGTTTCTTATTTTTGGGGATGCAAACTATTTGATTTCTGAACTATGTGGACCATTGAACTCCAGACCTGATAAGTACAACAAAGTATGAGTCTCAGGTTTTATCGCCATATAAATCTACCTCACTGGAACCTAGCAAAGGTACACATTGCTTTATTTCTGGTAGCAGCACAGTAATGCATTCAGGGCAGAGGAGTCATCACAAATGAGAAAAAATACATTTATGCTCATTGAGCATGTGCCCTGATTTAGGTTTGGATCATAAACAGTGTGTAACCTTTTTTGAAAATGAGGAAAGCATGAATTGGGAAGTACACAGAGAAGAAATAATGAAATTTACATGCAGATGTAATCCACGCGGGCCTAGCCGTAGATCTGCTTGTAAGGACCAAGTGTGATGCTTCCCCAACATGCATTGAGTCCAGGGCCCCTGCAAAATCACCTTCATCAGTCTGCCAAACAACCTAGGAGAGAAGGGCAAGTAGCATAAACATGGGGACAGGGCTACAACGGCAGCACCTATGTGTTATGCACCATAAAAGAATCATCCACGCAGCCATAACACCCTGCTGTAAAGGGTAGCATAACTCGAGGACTACCGAGGAGCCCTGAAGCACACAGTAGCATCGGCAAGGCTAGAGAAGGAAGCTGTAAAAAATGGAATATCAACATCTCCTCCTAAGAATTAAGATCGTGTTTGTTTTCATTTTCTATTACATGTTTTGTCTTCTCTGTTTCATTACACAAAGTACACTGGTTGGTAAACACGTTTCAAAAAATATTCAGTACAGAAAAACATATGACAGGAGTCATATCTAAGTTTTGGTCAATAATCGCTCGAATGGGTAGAGAGAAATACATAGTTACTAAACTTATAGCAGGCTATTGTTACGTTGTGGGCATCCATGAGTTAAAATACTATGAGGCATGAATAATAAAAAGTTGTGGACTAAGGAATGCCCTTGCTTACCTCAAGTTCTAAATCATCCACTGTAAGCACTGTTGTTGCACATGAAAGCTCATGTTTTAGAACTCTGAACTGCAGTTTAGGACACATGAAATCAAGGTGCTGAATTGAACAAATCAAGATACCTCCACCCAAAATAGAGTACACATTCATAGAATTAAACTCCAAGTTTGCCGATTCGATCAAGGAAACACAAAATTGGACAAAAAACAGCGTTTAACCCTAACCCTAAAGCACATCGTGGACATCACCTGCGAGCTAGTTGCTCGGGGAGGACAGGCTGCGCTGCTAGGCCCAGTGGCTGGCACGAGCCGCCTGGCACCTGACCGTGCCAAGGTGGCCTGGGGGGCACGGACATGGTCAGCACAAATGCAGAATATAAAACTAAAGGTTCATGATTGCACCAACAGAATAATATAAAATCATAGCTGATGTAAAGTAATCATGCAATTAACAAAAAGCTTAAGTTTGCTTGTAATAGTAACTGAATAAAGTGGAACAAATACCCTATATGGCCTGGACATGTGACAGTAAACTGTTCAAATAATGCATTCTAACACTTTTAGGGGCTCAGATTTCTCTTTCAGCAAGCTATATTAGTGACATGGTAATTTGTGTCATCTTAAATAAAAGATGATTCATCTACGCAATGGAACCTAAAGTCCAAATATTTAGGAAATTATTAGATACAAGTGCAAGTAGGTGATAAGTTGCATATTTCAGTAGGCCTGAGTCCTAACATGTGTTTCTTGCTTGAAAAATAATATAAATCAGACACCTCAGTTTTCATCTTAGTATAAGAAATGAAAACTACATGCAAGAATTCAGTAAGCACGAATTAAAATGTAGTCAAATAAGATGTGTACTCACTCTGTATAGGCCTACAGTCGAACCTGAACTCTGGTGTATTTAAGCATGGGCTGAGAAAAAACGGACATCGTCACAGTGAAGTTCAGAATGGTTTGATACATGGCAGCTTTCATGAATAAATAAGAAGCAAATTTAAGAATGAGATAATGACACAACTAAACTCACTGATATGTAAAAGGCATTTTTTTGAATCCGTTAATCTATGTTCGCGCGAAAAGCAATTGAGGCCTGAACAATGCAAAATAATTGAGGCCTAAATAGTACAAAGTAATTGAGGCCTGAACAAAGGCAATAGTCCCATAGTTAATAACCTAATTGGCAAAGTTTTTTTTTGTTGAATATAGTACCTGCTCGGTACCACCAGATTCGGACGCTGAGCTGAGCTGCTGCCGCCGGCGGCGGCGAGGAAGAGGGCATGCCCAGGCGGGGTTGGCCATGCCGCGTGGTCGCGCCGTGGCCGGGAGCGGCTCACGACGTAGCTGGGGTCGTCAAGCACACTTCACCTAGGAGACGGCAAGAAGCGAACGGAGCAGAGGGAGCACCACCATGCACACGCAAAGCAGAGGAACCAGCCATGGCGCGAGGAGCTGGCCGCGTCTGCTGTGGGCGCCACGACGAGCACCGCGCCGATGCGTAGCCGTACCGGGGGCGAGCGTCGCCAGCGCGCCGGTGGCAGCCCGCGTTGGGTCCGCGAGGGAGAGGGGATTTGGGGTAGAGGAGCCATGAGACGAGGGAAGAGAAGAGGGCTGCTGAGCGGAGCCGCCAGCGCGACCAGCGAGGAAGAGGCAGCTAGGGTTTCGTCGAGCCCACGCGGGTCAGCCGGAGAAGGCAGCACCGAGGGGAAGCCGCGCCGGCGGCCACAGGCTGGGCCTGGTCGCGCTGCTCCACGACCGGGGACGGCCGCCGTGGGGGCGAGCGGCGCCTGCATGGCAAGGGCGTCGTCGCCACCGCGCGTCGTGGAGAGAGAGAGAGAGATCGAGCGAAGAGGAGAAGGGTCGGGAAATAGAAGTTTGGGGAAGGAGAAGCAGAAGCCATTTTTATATATTTGTCCGATCGGATTCGGATGAGAAGCTGCTGAAGCGAAAGATAAGCAGAAGAGAATCCACGGAAGTGAAGGAGTAGACCGGGAAGCCGCTCTCGGCAGAATCCACTCTAAGAGATCTGGGTCGTCGAATTGAAGATCTGACGATGGTGAGAATTCAGGGTGACATGGAGTGGTGTTCTATCAAGGAGCCCTACGGGTATTCTAAGCGTTAAGGAGAAATTTTACACTGCTTACGAAAAAGAGACCCATCCGTTTAGATAGATCTAAGACGGTCTCCAACAGGTTAGCCATATGGGCACCTAAACCAAAAATGGGTATTGAATGGTACTGTTTCAGGTCTCCAATAGAGTACCTATATGCGAGACTCATTTTGGGTTGCGGCAGGAGTTACAACCTAAATATGAGTATTCTCTCTCCTGAAGACTCATTTGCAGAAAGGGTTCTCTTTTAGGTCCTGTTGTTGGAGAAGACAAAAAAAATAGGTATTAAACCCTTTGCCTGTAGAGCTACCAAAACGTGGAATGTGTCTTATATTTTGGGTGATATTGTTGAAGATAGTCTAATGATTATAAAATAGGAAAAAACTTATACAGAGGAACTCAAGTCGTGGCCGGAACCTAAAATACATGGGCCATGAATTAATTTCAAAATAAATTTAAAGGGTAGCAAGGTAACTTTACCGCTCTCTTCCTCTCCTGCAGCTGCCTCCCTCTCCAAGCGCTGGCGGGCTCCACAACCCCTGGTTCAGAGTTCGACTGTTCGAGACAGAACGACGGCAACCGGGGCGCACTGCGGGAGGCCGGCGGGGCCCAATCAGCAGGCCAGCGGCACCTCCAATCGGATTCTAGGCGCAGCCGCGCAGGTCGTGTCCAGATGTATGAATCGGCTCCACCGACGGAGCCTGCTTGCTGCGTGCTTGCGTCGTCTCTGCACTGCAGGCTTGCTTGCTTCCTGAATGGCTGAATGCATGCCTTTTGCAGATACAGGGAGGTGGTTGGTGGCGAGGAGAGCAGCAGCATACTTGCAGATCGCGCCGAGCAACAACGAACTCCTATTCCCCTTGGTTGGATTACGACGGGCAGTGGACGCCGGTCGCCGGCGAATTAACGGGGCGGCGGGTGGCCATCGCTGGCGAATTACTTCCTGTTCGTGAGTATCTGTATGTTTGGAAGAAGAGAAAAAAAAAATACTAAACTACCCTTTAGTCTTACGGGAGAGTCTACGAGAGGAACCAGTGGTTCCTTCCAAGCATAGTAACAAAGCTCTTAGGTCATATATAATATAGATCTAAGTCGACTTTGAGCGTCGATCCATTTGTCTGATAATACTGAGAAGCCCAATTGTGCCACCAAGCTGATTCAACATGTCGTTATTGGGTCTCTGTCTCTGTCTCTTGACGTGTGGGGCGAATTTGCTCAACATTTTGGCCATTCGCTTGTGCTCCTCCAGCAGTTCCATCACTTGGCTGACGGGCCTGCCGGATCCCCGAGCGACCCGGTTGATCCGTGACCGTGACTGCTGCTGTTTCGTCATCATCAGCTTCATCGGGTCGGCCCCGTCAAGCTCTGCAGCACTCATGGAGTCCATGATCGTCATGTACCTCTTGATCTTGGCCTGCTGCCCTGCTCTGCTTGAACACCAGCGCCTGGTCGAACGCGGCCTGGCCGATGCTGGCGTCCATGACGAGCACCACCAGGTCCGGCCGCGTGGCCTCCGCGAGCTGCCGCATCTCCTCCAGGAGAGAGGCCTCCTGGCTCTGGCGCCCGCTCGTGTCGACGATGATGAGGTCGCATCCCTCAGCATCTTGATCGTCGTTCCTGAACCTGTCCACGCCCTCGACGGCGAACCTCACGGGTTCCGAGTCCGACTCCGTGTAGCTGCCGTAGAAAGGGATGCCGGCCTTGGCCGCATTCTGCCTCAGCTGGTCCGGGGCGCCGGCCCGGAACGTGTCGGCGCACACCAGCGCGGGGCTGAACCCCGTCCGGCGGTGGTAGTCCGCGTACTTGACGCAGGTGGTGGTCTTGCCGGAGCCCTGCAGGCCGACAAACATGACCACGCTGGCTGGCTTCTTCCCTTTCCTGGGGAGGAAGCAGGGCGGTTTCCCGCTCCCGCTCCCGGTCGCGGGGTACAGCATCCTGCGGAGCTCGTCGACGACCGCATGCTTGATGGCGCGGCGTCTGTCAGTGCTGGCAGCGAGGGACTGAAGGTTGACGGCGCTCCTGATGCTGGCCTGCACAGCCCGGACCATCTCGAAGCGGACGTCAGCCTGCAGAAGCGCGCGCGAGACGTCGTTCAGGCAGTCGACCACCACCTTGTCGTCCACCACCGTCGCCTTGCCATCCGCGCCAGCGCCCCGACGAGGTTCTAGCCCAGCTGCGCCAGCACCATCTCGATCGGCGGGTCGGGCGACGGCGACGGACGAGAGCGGCGGATCGAAAAACATATACTGCAACATCGAAAAAAACATATACCGCAACATCGAAAAAAATATATACTGCAACATCAAAAATTATGTGCTACAACATCAAGAATTATGTACTGCAACATCTCAAGCAGTAGTACTGCAACATCGTAAAAACATCCGTTGCAACAACCCAAAAAATCACATTGCAACATTCGAAAATCATCTGTTGCAACATCTCAAAACACCCATTGCAACACGGGAGAACCAACAAAAAAAACATACAAAAACAACCCTTGGCCCATCACCTTCGAGCTCGCCGGAACCCTAGCCACTGCCGTGTCCCTAAGATCCAGAGGAGGAGGAGGAGCCCTTAAATCCAGAGGAGGAGGGCACAGATCCAAAGAAGAACCGACGTCGGAGCCACCGTCGTCGTCCTCGTCTCCGGTGGGGGAGCAGGAGCAGGGTCGTTGGGAGCGCGGGGTCGCATGGAGGTCGCGCAGAGGGAAGGGAGGGAGGGAGGGGGCGGGCAGGACAACAGCGAGGTGTGCGCGGTGCGTGGCGTCCGTTCCGGCGAGTAGACGGGCGCTGCGGGAGTGAACAGTGGAGAGGATAAGGAATGGATGCGAGAGTGGCGTGCGGCTGGGTTGGTTCGGCACGCAGTGGGGTTGGCAGCCCGGACGACCGGTTCACATCATTATCGATACTTTAATGAGTCCTGGTTGCTTGCGAGGTGATCGATCGCGTCGGATCAGAGTGGGTTGGAGTGGGACGGCCTGTTCGGCTAGTGTTAAAGTCGGCTGATAAGCCGACTGAAGCTGATTTGTTGTGAGAGAAAAATGTTGTAGATTCTAGCTGATAAACCGGCTGATAAGTTCAAGCGAACAGACCCGATGGAGACTTGAATGACATAAGTTCGGAATCCAAATATCAAAACTTGAGAGTCTGGGGACTTAATGACATAACAATACAAGTTCAGGACTCTGACGAGAGAACTCGTTGATTGATTAATCGGAGATCAGACGTACATATATGTAGCTGCCTCTATTCTGTATCCTACGGACTTACGGAAACAACTATCTCGCAAAATAGGAAGGTGTGTCCAGACTCGCCTAAACAGCAATACGGGGACGCGACGTGCATTATGCGTGCGCAAAGCCAGGAAAGAAACTTGCTAATTATAGTAGTCTAACAGATTTCAAATATCAAAAACTAAGAGTTAGGGACCTAAATGACAGCAGTGTATAAGTTTAGGGCGCTAGTGAATTTTACTCCATAAAACATTTATGAATTGGATGACGCGTAGCACCTTCATAAAGCTTCCGTCGAGGCGAAGCAAAGTCACGAAGGAGCTAGATCCATTCAATGGATGAAGAAATAACTGCACTGTTTGCCTCTCATGAGTATTGTATCTAGTATTAGGTGCTATGGGTATTTAGCCTAAAAAAGTGTTAGGGGCATTTTAGTCTTCACCATGGACCTATATATATGGACGTGGCTAGTTGGGAGAGATATCTTGCTAACCCTATCGTTATTGCTCTAAATTACCCAATTGCTTAAGAAGAAAGAGAGAGAGAGGAGTAGAGAGAGTTGAGCACCTCTTGCTATACTCTTTTATTCTTTAATGGAATGATAATAAACGGAGGTGTCTAGCCATGCTCTTGTACATGATTTTGTGAGGCAATCTATGTCCTTGTTCCTTCAAATCCAAGTAAAATCTGTTCTCTCTCCCACTTGTTCTCGCGTCTTTCTTTTTTCTAGAATTTTAGGTTATTTTTTATTATTTTCTGTTATTCATGTTTGGCTGAGATTTGGGTCGGATGTTTGGGACCAAATTGATGCTGTGACATGAGTGAGCAATCATAGGATCCCCCCCCACCCACACACACACAACACGCACACAAATACCCTCACGAGCACCTCCAATCTAAGTTTCTCGGATTTTCCCTTTTTCTTAGGGTTTCCCATTTTGTAAAATCAGTGCTGAAATTCCAATCTTTTCGGACTCTTTGCTGATTTGGATTTACTATGAGTTGGTGATGCTGTGGTTAAATTTGCACTCTAATCCAACTTGATTTGATTTTTTTCGTGAATTTTTGGAGCAGAGCACCTCCAATCTAAGTTTCTCAATTTTTTTCCCTTTTTCTTAGGGTTTCCCCATTTTGTAAAATCAGTGCTGAAATTCCAATCTTTTCGGGACTCTTTGCTGGTTTGGATTTACTATGAGTTGGTGATGCTGTGGTTAAATTCGCACTCTAATCCAGCTTGATTTGATTTTTTTTCGTGAATTTTTGGAGCAGCCCTGTGCCCAGCCTGCTTCCTGTGTTGTTTCTGAAACACTGTGTGTGCTGCTTCTGAAACGTCAGTTTCATGGACTGTCGCTTCGTGCGATGACCATAAACATGCCTCAACTGTGAAGGAGGCCGGTTGTCTGTTCGCTTAGTGTCCGAGTTAGTTAGGAAAAACGACCAAAAAATGCCATACCAAAAAATGGGCCGCTGAAATTTTGTCTCTTTTTTGTAGACTAGCAAATACGTCCGTGTGTTGCGACGGAAGAAAAAACATTAATTTTCATTCTATCATGTGTTGCTATCATTAAATATCGAGTTTCGTTACCTTTGAGGACTCCTATAAAAATCTGTACTTTAATATCTGATTAAAATCAATAAGGAGTTAGTTGTCGACGTGTCAAGAATTAGTATGTCCACTAATGATTCTGATAAAAGACTTCTCTTGATTACATTTATTTAGATGGCATTCGACAACAATTTGCTCAAGATTTCAGTTCACGTTTTAATTAGTTAAACCATGGCTAATTCAGGTTTTAGCAAGAATATGTTTATAATCAAAATTACGTTAACAACATGGCAGTAAAAATCTTTATTTCTTAGAGAAAAGTCAATGGTTCAAACGCCAATAATATTGTATCTATTATTTGTTTTTATTTTTATTGTAAATCACTTGAGCGGATATTAATCGGAGACTACCAAAAAAAAAGATAGAGACATAGAAATAGATAGAGCTCCCATATATATATATATATATATATATATATATATATATATATATATATATATATATTTCTGTCAAAGTTTAAGAGTTTAGTAAGAACCTACGTACTAACGGACTAGGATTAAAATTCCTCCGTCTTCTTTCCTTCTACGGTATCTCTGTATTTTACATACGGCAGGCGGCGGCGTCGTCCTGGCTCCGGCACCACATTTTGCCCGGTCGCTCGCGTGTATGAATAAGGAGCCCCGAGAACTTGCTCGTTCACAAGCAAGGCTTTGCTCTTGGTGCGTAGTTGATCCGGCAGCGCAGAACATATATAGCGCGACGATCAGCGTAGCTGCGTAGCCACCATCATTTGCGGCACGTAAATCGATCGGCTGCGGGCGACGCGATGTTGTCCAAGGTTGGCCATTGGCCAAGGCCTTCTGCTTTGCTCTTACTTTGATTCGCCATGCATGCATGTGCTCCCATATATATATGTTCAACAAAAAAATACAATTCTCTCTTGCCGAGAAGTCAGACAATTTTTAGAATTCTCACCGATGCTCTCTGGTTGAGAAGTCAGACAATTTTTAGAACTCTCACTGATGCTAGTTTGGGCTCGTCGTTACGTTGTTGTTGGAGCAAATGACTGTGATCAGGCTGGGCGTACCGAACGACAAGAACCGGTCTAAAACCATGCAGCTGGCATCCAAATTTGTCGGTACACATCCGTCAAACTAGCTAGCTAGTATCTTGAACTTCGTGTGCGGGATCCGTCCACATATCCATCACTACGGGAATCGGTGGCTTTGTCGAGTGTCAGAAGCACTCGGCAAAGCCCAATTTATATTCAGCAAAGGCTTTGCCGAGTACTGTACTCAGCAAAGAACCCGTCGGCAAAGGTGACTTTGCCGAGTGTCTTTTGTCGGACACTAAGCAAAGCCTTTGCCGAGTGCCCGACACTCGGCAAAGTTGAAACCGAAAAAAACCCGAAAAAATGGGAATTTTTACCAAAAAATAGAATTTTTTTTTTATCGATGGAGCTCCCACCGGCCAGCGCCCACCCATCTCCGACATTTTTCGTGTGAATTTCATGGCTACGCGGCCAACGTGATTCGAACCCAAGACCTCTCGCTGTGCACGTACCTGCTCTACCACTACACCACACTCTCACTAAGTGTCTGGATTCCGTTTTAGTTCCCAATATATTATACTAAACCGAGTGTAAATTGCATGTTTGAGGCCCTAAATGAATTCAAATAAAAAAGTTATAAACTACAAAGTTTCATAACTTTTCGAGATCTACACTTTTAGTTTAGGAAGTTTTTCCATCCGAGGTCGTTTACAAAATTTGAATTTTAAAATTTTGAAATTCAAACACAGTTTTACATGACAAGATGTTTTCAAATCAAAAAGTTGTCAACTACAATGTTTCATAACTTTTCGAGATCTACAGAGTTTATTTTGGTTGTTTTTTCATCCGAGGTCATTTGAAAAGTTCGAATTTTAAAATTTTGAAATTCAAACGCAGTTTTGCATGACAAGATGTTTTCAAATCAAAAAGTTGCCAACTACAATGTTTCATAACTTTTCGATATCTACAGAGTTTATTTTGGTTGTTTTTTCATCCGAGGTCGTTTGAAAAATTTGAATTTTAAATTTTTGAAATTCAAACACAATTTTGCATGACAAGATGATTTCAAATCAAAAAGTTGCCAATTACAAAGTTTCATAATTTTTCGAGATCTACAGAGTTTATTTTGGTTGTTTGGTCATCTGTTCATCCGACATGGTCGTTCTAACATTGTTCACAAATCTTATATATCTCTCTGGTAGATATGTTAGATTTATGAACAAATTTACTTTCACTTTGTCATATAAAGAAAAGACCAAAACAAACATTGTACATCTTGATGAGTTATACAATTTTGCAGTTGAAAACTTTTTCATTTGAATTAATTTACTGCTTCAAAATATGCTTTGAAATTTTTTTTGCCGAGTGTTAAAAAAATAACACTTGGCAAAGAAGCTCTTTGCTGAGTGTCAAAAAAAAACACTCGGCAAAGAGCCTTTTTGCCGAGTGTTAAAAAAAAGGGTTAAGTACAATTTACACCCTCCAACTTACAGCAAAGTTCGGATTTCAACCTCGAACTTCAAAACCGGACAACTTTAGCCCTCCAACTCTCGAAAAAGTTCAACTTTCAACCTTTCGGGCGGTTTTGCAGGTGAACAGTAACTTTTGATATTTTCGAGAGCGCTGAAATTTTATATTATTTTTTCGAGCATCTTAACGTCCTCAAATAAAAAAACTCAAAACTACAAAGTTGTAGATCTCATCGAGGTCTACAATTTACATATAAACATTATCTTCATCCGACATCGTATTGAAGAGTTTTCTATTTTTTGAAATTTGAGTCTCATCACGCGATAAAATATGGTGCTGAAATTTTATATTATTTTTTCGAGCATCTTACTCTCCTCAAATGAAAAAACTCAAAACTACAAAGTTGTAGATATCATCGAGGTCTACAATTTACATATAAAAATTATCTTCATCCGACATCGTATTGAAGGGTTTTCTATTTTTTGAAATTTAAGTCTCATCATGCGTGAAACAATTTTCACACATGATGAGACTCAAATTTTAAAAAAATAGAAAACCCTTCAATATGATGTCGGATGAAGATAATTTTTATATGTAAATTGTAGACCTCGATGATATCTACAACTTTGTAGTTTTGAGTTTTTCCATTTGAGGAGAGTAAGATGCTCGAAAAAATAATATAAAATTTCAGCACCATATTTTATCACGTGATGAGACTCAAATTTCAAAAAATAGAAAACGCTTCAATACGATGTCGGATGAAGATAATTTTTATATGTAAATTGTAGACCTCGATAAGATCTACAACTTTGTAGTTTTGAGTTTTTTTCATTTGAGGATGTTAAGATGCTCGAAAAAATAATATAAAATTTCGGCGCTCCCAAAAATATCAAAAGTTACTGTTCACCCACAAAACCGCTCGAAAGGTTGAAAGTTGAACTTTTTCGAGAGTTGGAGGGCCAAAGTTGTCCGGTTTTGAAGTTCGAGGTTGAAATCCGAACTTTGCTGCAAGTTGGAGGGTGTAAATTGGACTTAACCCTTAAAAAAAACACTCGGCAAAGAGCCTCTTTGCCGAGTGTCAAAATAAAAAAAAAACACTCGGCAAAGGCGTCTTTGCCGAGTGCCCAAAAAACAACACTCGGCAAAGAGCCGGTCTCCGGTAGTGCATGAATAATACACTCTTGTGCATGAGTACTTACCACACTGCGGGACTCGATGTATGGTGTATATGCAGGAGTGAACTCGGTGGCGATCACCAGGGAAGCAAGGACCGGCTGGAGGTGGTAGGAGAAAGCATCGACATCGCCTGCCTGATCAATCGCCTGCGCAAGAAGGTCTGCCGCGCCGACATCGTTGTGGTGGAGGAAGTCAAGGACAAGAAGGAGGAGGAGGAGGAGGAGGAGGAGAAGAAGAAGAAGAAAAAGGAAGAAGAAGAAGGAAGAAGAAGAAGAAGGCGGAAGAAGATAAGAAGGAGGCGGAAGAAGAGAAGAAGAACAGCCGCCGTGCTCCGGTGGTTATTATCCGGGGCCGCCGCCGACGTTTCTATGCGAGGAACAACAGCCAGAAGGCTGCCACAACATGTGAAGCTACGTACTACTACTTAAGATGGATTTTGCCCAGCGTATATATATGCTTATTAATATGTTTGTGACGATTTTGGTTCTGAACTTTTGCCACACCGGCTAGCTTCTCTCCGTGAATCGTGCTGTGCGCATGTGCACAAAGTGGTTCTGGTTTGCTGTGGCTTCTTCAGTGATCACGAAATTTAGATCACTACCATATATAAGTATTTCTGAATTTGTTTTAAGTTAAAATATTCTAAATTTGACCAAATTCATGAACGAAAGCATTGACACCTACCACACATCCTAGAAGTAAACTATGGAAGAATATGATGCTCATTTGAATTCTCAAGTATTATTGTATTTTTGTATAAACTTTGTCAAATTAGGATAGTTTGACTTACGACAAACTCAGAAATACTTACATTTGTGGAAGGAGTGGCTACATATGCCTACATGCTATATCATCTTACTATCTACTCCATGTCCTGTAATATAAAATTTTTTGAGTTACCCTAAGTCAAATTATTCCAAATTTGACAAAACATTATAAAAAAATAAGAGAAAAATTTATGTGGACTCCCTAAACTTGCATGGTGGTATAATCTGGGTCTACTTGCGAAATTAGTGCTGAAATTCCGATCTTTTTTTTTTGCGAGGAAAATTCCAATCTTTTTGGGACCTGTTTGCTAATTTGGATTTACTATGAGTTGGTGATGCCGTGGTTAAATTCGCACTCTAATCCAACTTGATGTGATTTGTTTTTCGTGAATTTTTGGAGCTGCCCTGTGCTCAGCCTGCTTCCTGTGTTGTTTCTAAAACACTGCTTCCTGTGCTGTTTCTGAAACGTCATGGTAATCTGTAAGAGCCGATTGGCATCAATTTTTAGTTCAGTTCGATAGCTATCTCTGACTGAACTTTTGTGTACGCGTTAGTTTATCTTGTTGCTCCCAGCTCCCTATTGGAGTTCAGGATTGATTTTAATCATTGAGCAGCTCTTGCCTTGTTTCAGTTCTGCTTGCAGGCGGTCAGTAACAAAAACAGATCAAGCACATACTTCAGCAAGGTTTCAGTTGTCACTTCTCTGAATCTTTCTTTTCTTTGTTACTGTGTCGTCAAGTGCTCTCTCCTAGTTCTATCTACTAATTTCTTTGTGGATTGGTTCCTGCATGGATGGTGTACCCATAGGAGTGAAGGACAGTCTAGGTTTTATAAGAGTGAAAGTGAGAAAGATAAGGCAAGAGACCTGTGAAATTGATCGAAGGGCGGACGTATTGACGTACAGTACTTAGGAGTGAAAGCAAAGGTGGGGTTGAGAGACCAAAGAAGAGGACCGCGTAGGAGTGATGGCTGGGCTCATTGAGGTACTTGAGCAACAGAGCACGGGGTCTGTCCACTATCTCTTCCTTTGGCATTGAAGTACTTAAGCAACAGATCACTGGGCACTGTGTTGTTGGGGGAGCCCATACGAAGTATGGGCCAACTCCCCCTCGAAGAGGCCTGATGAAGGAATAATGGCGGAGGCTGTCCCAAAAACGGCGGAGGCTTTTTCCAAAACGGCAGAGGCTCTCCCCAAGACGGCGGAGGCCTAGCACAAGAACAATGGCGGAGGTCCTCCCCGAGATGGCGGAGGCTCTCCCCAAGACGGCGGAGGCCTAGCACAAGAACAATGGCGGAGATCCTCCCTGAGATGGCGGAGGCTCTCCCTAAGACGGCGGAGGCCTAGCACAAGAACAATGGCGGAGGTTCTCCCCGAGATGGCGGAGGCTCTCCCCAAGACGGCGGAGGCCTAGCACAAGAACAATGGCGGAGGTCCTCCCCGAGATGGTGGAGGCTCTCCCCAAGATGACGGAGACTAGCACAAGGATAATAGCGGAGGTTCTCCCCAAGACGGTTGAGGCTCTCCCCAAGACAGCGGAGGCTAGCACAAGGATAACGCCGGAGGTTCTCCCCAAAACGGCAGAGGCTCTCCCCAAGATGGCGGAGGTCTAGTACAAAGATGACGGAGGAGTTTCTACCCAGGACAGCGGAGGCCTAGCGCAGTGATCATGACGAAGGTGTTCCCCAAGGCAGCGGAGGCCCATCAAGGAACGATCAAGTCAGCAAGGCATACGTGAGGACAGTTGATGGGCCTCCAATGGGCGTCGGCTTAGGCCCAAGGTGAAGACATTACGAGACGGTATGACGAGAACACCCCTGAGGTTAGACACTAGGGCTGAAATATTCCTAGAATGTACCGTAGCAGTTGAGGGGCACTGTTGTAAACTCTGCAAAGTGGTAGTTGAGCCCTATAAATAGGGAACACTTGTAACTGTACAGGGAGGCTGGTGAATGAATTAATGAAACTCTAGTTCTTGTGAGTCTGTATTTGATCCTCATTCTCTCTTTTAGGCAGTGCCTCTGCCGAAGCTAGAGACCGGAGCCTCGGCCAAAGTCGAAGGCCTCCGCCCCTTTCTTACTCCCACTTAGCCACAGCCTACTGAATCCCTCGTTTAGCGACCTTCTACCCGGAGCCTCTGGCAGATGATCTTGTCCGACAGGAGTGCGCCGCGTTCAGGGTCCACCGCCCGTCTTAGGCGGAGACCCCAACCAAAGTCGAAGACCTCCGCCCACTTCTCACTCTTGTTAGAAACCGATGTTTCAACAGTGGCGCCCACCGTGCTCGGCACGAAATTTTTTAGAGAGCTAGAAGTTGGAGCCTTCGTCGGCAGACCATGTCCTGTGAGAATCCCCCAGAAAAGGTAAAATCGTCAGGGCAAAGGTACGATCTAAACCATAGCAGATAGCGAAGGTTATAGCTTCGTATAAAACTTTTTCGTAAATCTTCATGGCTAGATGACAGAGATGACAACTGCCGTAAAACCTCATCAACTTTTTGAAACAGGTCAAATAAGCCTTCGGTGATATTAACTTTTTCAAAAAAAAAAAAGAGAGGTGTCAAAAAAGCCTTCGGCAATAGTACTAAAAAAACAAAGGACAAACAAGCCTTCGCCAATGTCACATGTTTTTAAGAAAGATAAGAAAAATAAATAAAAAACTGAGTTAGGTTGTATAATCTTTGTCAAGAAATGCACCAAAGCTTCCGGTGCCTCCGTCTGTTTAAAAAAATGTATAAAAAATGTGTGTCATCTTCACATGCCTTCGACACCGATATATATACACACAACTTTGACTTAATTTTGCTATTGCAAATCTGTATCATCTAACCATGAGCAGCTGAACGTCCAAGCAAAGCCTTCGCCAACTGAACCCTGGTGGAAAGCCTTCGACGTCTTCATCAAAGACAAGCCTTCGGTCTCTAATGGTCCAGCGCCACAACTTTATCTCCACCCAGGCGCCTCAAGCCTGCGCCTGTTTGCGGAGGCCTGCAACGGAACCGAGCCAGACCAGCACCTTCGGCAGACTCGACGACCAGCTCACGTCTCTGTCAGCCACCAACGGCTGAGGACCTCCGCTCGGCCTCCACTAAGTCCACGACGCACGGCCGCACCCTCAACGTGTGCGCAGGGCCATGGACGCCACCACGGCTGGCACGGGACAACACGGCCACCACGTTTTCGTGCAGAAGTTCATCGGCCTCGCCTACTCGATAAAGATAAGCATAAAAAATCACCTACTCAAATACTATTCTAACAATACAACATGCTGCGTGCTTTTCCATGTTTCAAACAGGCTATAGCAGACCTCCGGGCCTACGGCACCCACTCGATATGAGTTCAATGGTGCGGAGCTCGGACCTTCGTCTATTTTGTGTTTTCCGGACGAAACGAGCACCTCAGACAAAAATACACGATGAGTATCCCATCCTCTCTCCTTTCTATTGAGATATATTTATATACATATATGTGTATATGCATATAAAAAGCCTCGCAGGATGCGAACCTGCACCCTTCGGGCAATCATCAGCCTCCACCATCAGTCAGTGGGCAGCCTTCGTCAAATCAACAGCCTCCGTCATCAATCAGTGGCTTTCATCAATCAAGGTTCTCTACAACTTTCAGCAGGGCAAGTGTCAGTAAGGACCTTCGCCGATTATTCATCTGTCAACGGTCTTCGCCAGTCAATGCCTTTGACACGTATTGGCCTTCACTAGTCAATAACCTTTGTCAGTCTTTGGCCTTCGTCTTTTTGAGCCTTCGTCAGTCATGGTCTTCGTTCATCAATCAGTGGACTTCATCTATCATTGGTTTTCAACAGCCTTCGTCACTTATTGGTCTTCGTCACTCATTGAACTTTATCAGTTGGTAGCCTTCGTCACTCTACAGCCTTCGTCTGTTAACAGCCTTCTAGTCGGAGACCTCCATCAAAAATTGACTTTCGACATCCAACCAACCTTCTAACCCACAAACACTAACATGTTTTCCTCTTTTTTACAGGCTATACTGACTAAATTCTTTGAAGATCTTCATAATATATCAATCAAATATTTGAGCTAACATTCACAAGAAACTAATCCTTACTATAGTCACTGCTATGAATCTTATCTGTGCTCATGCAGGCTATCAAGTGGCAGCCTTCGCTAGCCATCTAAAACTATTACCCTCTCATTTGAGGACATTATTTCTTATATGCGTAGCTTGTATTTCATTCAAACTTAACCAACATTCTTGCAGCATGCATAATAAGTTTACACCTTTTAAATATTTTTGCGCAAGTGCTATCATTCTCATCATCGCATATATATATTGCGTAAGTACATTGCAATGCATGGCCTGGGCCAACCAGAAGAAGTCCTGAGAATACACATGCGCCATGACTCTATGCATCAAAATCCTGAAAGAAGTCCCGAAACAACACGGGCACCAGGTCACGAAGCTAAGGCTGTCGTGCCGAGAATACACGGGCGCCATGACTCTATGCATCAAAATCCTGGAAGAAGTCCCGAAACAACACGGGCACCAGGTCACGAAGCTAAGGCTATCGTGCCGAGAATACACGGGCGCCATGACTCTATGCATCAAAATCCTGGAAGAAGTCCCAAAACAACACGGGCACCAGGTCACGAAGCTAAGGCTGTCGTGCTGAGAATGCACGGGTGCCGTGACTCTATGCATCAAATCCTGGAAGAAGTCCTGAACCAACACGGGCACCACGTCACGAAGCTAAGGCTCTCGTGCTACCTTCATGTATCATATAAATGACTAACCATCTTTTGCAACTAGTGGAAAAGCCAGTGCCTTTTCGGGTGTCGAAAGACTTGCAATGCCCAACCAAAGTCCCTAAAAATGCAGGAGATCAACTCAATTGCATTTTTACGACTTCTCTGGCCTTCGACACGCGGCGTCGACGTCTATGTCGGCAGCACCTTCGCCAAGCTCTTCGGCATGAGGGGCCCCGCTACCATCTTCGGTAACTTCACCAACATCACCTCCGCCAAAACACCTTTTTCTTAGGAGGGCCTTCGCCAAGCAGCTTTGCAGGAGGACCTTCGGCAAAACCATGATAACTAGCCTCCGCCAACGCGACGGCATGAGGGGCTTCATCGACACCTTCATCGTGTACAACAACATCGCCTCTGTCAAACAACTTTTGCAATATGGCTCAAGAACCTCCGTCGACACCTTCGACACCAAGTTCTACAACACCTTCGTCGATGTCTACATCGGCAAACTTGCTTCTGAACACCTAATTCCACTACTACAACTGCGTCGCCTACACCAAGCGTCACTAAGGACCTGGTCACAAGCACTAGCCAAGAGGGGCTAGGGAAGCACGTGGAGGACTAGCTTCTCCGGGGCATCAAGTCTTTTTGCCTGGTGCTCGTGAGCAACGGTTTGAAGCCAAGAGGGGCTAGGGGAGTGCACCGGAGGACCAACCACTCAGGAGCGTGAGGTCTTTTGTCTGGCGCTCGTGAGCGAAGATTTATTTGAAGACCTTCGCCCGAAGAAAAGACGAAGACCTCCACCCAAAGAAGGATCGGAGATGAAGACCTCCGCTTGAAGAAAAGACGAAGACCTCCACCTGAAGAAAAGACAAAGACCTCCACCCAAAGAAGGACCGGAGATGAAGACCTCCGCCCGAAGAAAAGTCGAAGGCCTACGGAGGCCAGCACGCCAAGACGATACCAGACTCGGAGGTGAAGACCTCGGAGATGAACACCTGCGAAGGCCTTGGAAGCAAAGACCTGCGCATCATGAAGGCACTAGAGGCGAAGACCCCAGAGATGAAGACCTGGGAAGGCCTCGGAGGCAGAGACCCGCACGCCGAGGTGACACCAGAGGCGGAAGACCCAAAGGCGATTGAAGACCCCTGCACCGAGAAGACATGGAGACGAAGGCCCATACATCAGGCCTTGGAGACACACATGCGCGCCAAAAAGACATCAGAAGCAAAGGCCTCAAGGATACAGGCCTACGCATCGTGAAGGTCCCAGAAATGAAGACCAGAGCACTGAGCGAAGCCAATGAACCATGCTATAGAAGCAGCAGAAGGAGCCAAAGGCCATAGATGAAGAAATCTAGAAGATAAAGGCACCCAGAGCTAAAAGCCTAAGGAATTAGTGCATGTATAGGTTAGAGTCATGTGCGTGCTCTTTTCTCCATGCCTTTTTTTCCCACAGGGTTTTTGGGATGGAGTTTTTAGCGAGGCGTGCATGAACGGGTTGCGGAGGGCAATCCTCGCAACCAAGATCTGGGTTGTATAGTGCCTCTTCTTGTATGAACATCTACTAGGTCATGTAGTACCGTCCATAACCTAGTAGCTGAGAGGCTACTGTTGGGGGAGCCCATACGGAGTATGGGCCAACTCGCCCTCGAAGAGGCCTGATGAAGGAATAATGGCGGAGGCTGTCCCTAAAATGGCGGAGGCTCTTTCCAAAACAGCGGAGGCTCTCCCCAAGGCGGCGGAGGCCTAGCACAAGAACAATGGTAGAGGTTCTCCCCGAGATGGCGGAGGCTCTCCCCAAGACGGTGGAGGCCTAGCACAAGAACAATGGCGGAGGTCCTCCACAAGATGGCGGAGGCTCTCCCCAAGACGGCGGAGGCCTAGCACAAGAACAATGGCGGAGGTTCTCCCCGAGATGGCGGAGGCTCTCCCCAAGACGGCGGAGGCCTAGCACAAGAACAATGGCGGAGGTCCTCCCTGAGATGGCGGAGGCTCTCCCCAAGATGGTGGAGGCTAGCACAAGGATAATGGCGGAGGTTCTCCCCAAGACGGTAGAGGCTCTCCCCAAGACAGCGGAGGCTAGCACAAGGATAACGCCGGAGGTTCTCCCCAAGACGGCAAAGGCTCTCCCTAAGATGGCGGAGGTCTAGTACAAAGATGACGGAGGAGTTTCTACCCAGGACAGCGGAGGCCTAGCGCAGTGATCATGGCGAAGGTGTTCCCCAAGGCGGCGGAGGCCCATCAAGGAACGATCAAGTCAGCAAGGCATACGTGAGGACAGTTGATGGGCCGCCAATGGGCGTCGGCTTAGGCCCAAGGTGAAGACATTACGAGACGGTATGACGAGAACACCCCTGAGGTTAGACACTAGGGCTGAAATATTCCTGGAATGTACCGTAGCAGTTGAGGGGCACTGTTGTAAACTTTGCAAAGTGGTAGTTGAGCCCTATAAATAGGGAACACTTGTAACTGTACAGGGAGGCTGGTGAATGAATTAATGAAACTCTAGTTCTTGTGAGTCTGTATTTGATCCTCATTCTCTCTTTCAGGCAGTGCCTCTGCCGAAGCTAGAGACCGGAGCGTCGGCCAAAGTCGAAGGCCTCCGCCCCTTTCTTACTCCCACTTAGCCACAGCCTACTGAATCCCTCGTTTAGCGACCTTCTACCCGGAGCCTCTGGCGGATGATCTTGTCCAACAGGAGTGCGCCGCGTTCAGGGTCCACCGCCCGTCTTAGGCGGAGGCCGACCTCCGCCCATCTTAGGCGGAGACCCCAACCAGTGGCGGAGACCCCAACCAGTGGCGGACCCAGCCGAAAATATGAGCTAGGGCGGATCGCTATGTACAGGTACAAAACTTAACCGATATACCGGTCTAACTATGATTGTATATCATATCTATATTGTAATGTCACATAACAATTATGTTCTAATATATAATTCAACAAACAAAAGGTACATAAGAAGTTTGAACATGATTACCTTTCACATGAAGAGCACATAAGGAGAATTTTTGTTCCATAGTATGTCCAGATAATTTACCATACAAGAAATGATCAAAAGAAACAAGATGAACATCCGGGTTGAAAACCTTAATACCTTCAACATCTTGCTCATGTGACGACGGTTCTTAGATGTTCAACATCTTGTACTGTTTCTACTGGATGTGGCTCTGAATCTCGTAGCTCTTCTTGTTCTTCAGATTCAGGAACAACAACATTACCGCTTTCACGAGTACTTGGCCCCGAGTTGCTTCCACTTGTGGAATTTGTACTAGGAAAAAGCTTTTCAAATCTGCAAAACCAATTAACCATTGAATTGATTTCACCAGTCAGAGACCAATCTCTACCTATTTAATTGACTAACAATTTGCAATAGATAATGGATTCATGACAGTACCTAATTTCTTATACCGCTTCTTGATCAATGGAGTTGGAGCCGCTGGCCTCCTCGCCGTCACCGGGTTAGACGCATCGCCGGCTCCAGCTTCATCTCCTCCTCCTCCATCCATCTGCTGCTGCCTGCTCTCCGTAGAGGCCACCCGGGCGCAGCCGCGCAGGGCCGCCCGCCGCTGCTTGCTCGCCTCGCTGGCCGCCGGCTTGGAAATGGGGGGAGCGCCGTGCTGCCGCAGCCGCCAGCCAGTTGGAGCGCCGCCGCCCGCCGAGCGCCCGAGCTGCGAGCCTGGCAGCCTGCGATGCCGATGCGGCGCGCCTGTGTGGCTGTGTGCGATGCGGGGCGCCCCTGGCCCCTTGCGGCTAGCCCTAAGGGCCAAAATGGGCCAGAAAATGGGCATTTTTGGCCAGACGGCCCAGCAAAGCAAAGCTGCATGCCTTGGCCTTCTTCAACCTCACGCAGTCACGCACTCGCCTGTCGCCTCGCTGGCCGCCGCCGCTCGCTCACACGCTGCTCGCCGGCCGGACTGCCGGAGAACTGGGGGTTACTAGTGGTGCTCGCCAGAGGGGACCTAGGGCGGCCGCCCAAGCTCGCCCTATAGGTCGGTCCGCCTATGACCCCAACCTAAGTCGAAGACCTCCGCCCACTCCTCACTCTTGTTAGAAACCGATGTTTAACATGTGTGTCGGCCCACAATCTTCTTCAAGTATAACTCATGTTTGTACGAGTATTTTTTGTGTGGGGAAAGACTGCCCATTGACTCTGCATGTTCACATTCGCACCGTACCACCCTGATTGCCAACGATACCAAACGCTAGCTGTATTTTCTTTTCTTTTTTCTTGTTAATATAATAAAGCGCAGCTCCTGCGTTTTTGACTAAAAGCTGTATATCCTTTTAAAAATCTGCGTTGCCGCGACCGCGGCTTTGGATTGGAGGAGCTCAGAGCTCC